>NC_039358.1:38835775-38915775 GCF_003573695.1 Papaver somniferum
TGACAAATCTACAAAAGGTCTCAGGAAAGCCAAAGGCGCCTGATCGACTGACAAATATACAAAAGGTCTTAGGAAAGTCAAAGGCTCCTGATCGACTGAGAAATCTACAAAAGGTCTCAGGAAAGCCAAAGGCACCTGATCGACTGACAAATCTACAAAAGGTCTCAGAAAAGCCAAAGGTGTCTGATTGACTGACAAAATCGACAAAAGGTCTCAGGAAAGCCAAAGGCACCTGATTGAATGACAAATCTACAAAAGGTCACAAGAAAGGCAAAAGGCACTTACATAGTGAACAAATCCAAGAAAAGATGTCGCGAGAGGCGAGTTTCACTAACGCCCACCCCACTCAACACCCTTTCAATAAAAGAAAGGGGGGAGTAGGCGCGTTTTACTAACGCCTACCCCACTGAGCACCCTTTAAATAAAAGAAAGGGGGAGTAGGCGCGTTTCACTAACGCCAACCCCACCCAATGCCCTTTAAATAAAAGAAAGGGGGAGTAGGCGCGTTTCACTAACACCCACACCACCCAACACCCTTTCAATAAAGCAAAAGGGAGAGTAGGCGCGTTTAACTAACGCCCACCACATCCAACACCCTTTCAATAAAAGAAAGGGGGAGTAGGCGCGTTTCACTAACACCCACCCCATTCAACATCCTTTCAATAAAAGAGAGGGGGGAGTAGGCGTGTTTCACTAACGCTCACCCCACCCAACACCCTTTGAATAAAAGAAAGGCGGGAGTAGGCGCGCTTCATTAACGCCCACCCCACCCAATACCCTTTCAATAAAGAGAGGGGAGAGTAGGCGCGTTTCGTCACCGCCCACACCACCCTAAACCCTTTCAATAAAAAGAGAGGGGGTGAGTGGGCGCGTTCTATCACCTCCTACCCCACCCAACACCCTTTCAATAAAAATATAGGAGGGAGTAGGCACGTTCTATCACCGCCCACCCCACCCAAAACCCTTTCAATAAAAAGAGAGAGGGAAGTAGGCATGTTTTATCACCGCACACCCCATCCAACATCCTTCGATAAAAATATAGGGGAGTAGGAGCGTTCTATCAATGCCCACCACCCAAAAAAAAAAGAGAGAGGGGGAGGGAGCATGCGCGTTCAAAAAAAAAAAGAGAAGGAAAGTATGGGGAAGAGAACAATACTCTAATTTAAGGAAAAACTTTATTCACACCGATTCAGAACAAATGCATAAAAAGAGCAACAGAGAAACCAGACATCAATACAAAGACAACCTCCACAGAGGGACTCGCAACCTAATCAGCCATTAATGCCCGACAACAAGAAATATCCGTATCCAAAGCCTCCACCATCAAACGCCCATCATCACATTGGGTAGTAGACAAACGAAGATCCTGATCAGCTTCATGAACTAAATGATAGATGTCTTGAATAACCTCACCCTCAGCTCTAGCTTCACTATCAAGCGAGAGAATATCCTCATGTTAATCGTACTCTTTACGCGTTTTATCTCGATGAATTATCCTAAGCGTCCATAACAAACCCACTTCTTCCTTAAGAACCAACAAATGCGCCAACACATCCTCAAGGTAAGGGTGAGGTACGATCATAGACGCATCCGCCAAGGACAGAACATGCCCAAGAAGCGAGAAGCTGTCTGATTGGAAATCCAAAGATGTCAATCAGAAACGACGCGATCTATGGTATCCATCATCATCAAAGAATCTGCGAACAACTGATTGGACGCATCACAAGCAGTAACAGCCTCGTCCAACGTGCTTTGGATCTCTAATGGCACCCGATCTGATGATTCAGCTCGCTGAGAAGTTTGGTATGCCTCGTGTCGTGACCTAAAGCTTGCACGCTTGGCATCTCTATCCATTTTCCTCTGCTTTCGAAATTCCTCAATTTCAGCCTTCACGAGCAGAAATCGCTTTAATTCACAGCGTTTAAACATCGCCGAGACCAACAAAGGAACGGGCGCCAAAGTGAAAAAGTGAAGGTCTAACAACACCACCCAATAATCCGATTAGCAATCTGTATGGACAAACTCTGAAATACTTTACTAGAGAATCAACTAGACAGTCAGACTCAATCTAGATTAAAGTATCTCAAGGAGTCAATATCTCTCACTTGTTTTGATTTACTCAAGCTAAAAACAATAGAGAGTCATTATCAAATACAAGGAATAACTTGGACGGTACCAAAGACCAATATCCAAGGATCAATCAATATCAATCAACAACCAAAGGTTGGATTTCCAATTTATGATGTTAACGCACAACCTGTATTATTTCAATTATATAAAAAATATAATGCGGAAAAGAAATAACACAGACACCAGAAGTTTTGTTAACTAGGAAACCGCAAATGCAGAAAAACCCCGGGACCTAGTCCAGATTGAATACACACTGTATTAAGCCGCTACAGACACTAGCCTCCTACAAGCTAACTTCGGAATGGACTATAGTTGAACCCCAATCAGTCTCCCACCGATTAAAGGTACAGTTGTACTCCCACGCCTCTGATCCCAGCAGGATACTGTGCACTTGATTCCCTTAGCTGATCTCACCCACAACTAAGAGTTGCTGCAACCCAAAATCGCAGACTTGATAATAAACAAATCTATCTCACACAGAAAAGTCTATCAAAGGATAAATTTGTCTCCCACAGAAAAACCCTAGGTTTTGTTCCGTCTTAAGATATAAAATCAAGGTGAACAGGAACCAATTGATAATTCGGTCTTATATTCCCGGAGAATAGCCTAGATTAATCAATCACCCTCAACAATCCTTCTTGACTACACAAGCGGTTTGTCGAGGAATCACAAACAGTGAGACGAAGATGTTTGTGACTTATATATCTTGCCTATCAGAGAACTCTCACGATCTCAAGCCAATCAATAGATTGTACTCGTACGATAGAAGATGGAAGATCAGATCACACAACTACGATAAAAGTAATATCAGTTTGGCTTCACAATCCCAATGAAGTCTTTAAGTCGTTAACCTGGTTTTAGAGAAGAAAACCAAAGGTTAAAGGAGAATCGACTCTAGCGAGCGCACTAGTATCACACAGACCTGTGGGGATTAGTTTTGCACAATGCTAGATGTCTCCTTTATATAGCTTTCAAATCAGGGTTTTGCCTTAGTTACAAAGCAATCCATATTCACCGTTAGATGAAAACCTGATTTAGATTCAAGCTAATATTTCTCATCCGTTAGATCGAAAACTTAGCTTGTCAAACACACTTGGGTATACGTTTACTGGGTTTGTGAAAACCATGCCCAAACGTGTACGTGTATGTTGGTTCAACATAGTAACCCAAAAGGTTAACCATATGAGAAATTCATATTAACCTAGTTCTTCTTCACCATAACTAGTTTAATTGACTTAAATGAACTAGTTAGAGAGTTGTTCAATTGCTATGAGATCTTATGTAACTACACAAGACACAATTGAAACAAAGATGATTCGATTCGATTTAATCGCCTCATGAAATTTATAGCCACGGTTTGCATAAAGCATTCCTTAGTAATTTAAGTTTCATGTTCAGAGCACATCTTTAGATCATAACCACTTAAGCTCACAAACAATTTCGCGGACTTAAGGCAACCGGAAGAGTTTTCCAAACTCAGCAGAACATCTCGGCAAAGAGACTTCTGTCAGTTCGCAGACTAGGTTCGCGGACTGAGTTCGCGGACTAAACACGCAAAGGAGTTTTTGGAAAATCCCAGCAGAAATTCTCGGCAAGAGAACTTATGTCATTTCGCGGACTTGGCAAAGCCAATTCCTCCGGTTTCTCCCAATCAACAAAGTTCGAAAACTTCGGATTAAGGAATACATGTTTATGTAATCTAAACTCTCATTCGAATCATTGAGACATTCTCAGAGGACGTTATATAGCCGTTATTCACAGACCGTTTCACGTCAAAGTAATTGAAACTTTTCATGACTTTCGTCAATAGGTGAAGATAAACTTGATCAAAGCGAAAAACTTTACCAACACACGATTTCGAGAAAAAGATAAGTAGTGAATACTCAGCTCGAAATGTCAAATGTGTATGATCCAGTATATATAGCATACGACTTTTTGTCTCCTAAGAAGTAGGAGATAAAATAGATAGACTTTTGAGTGATATCTAAGTTCAAGTCTCCACATACCTTTTTGTTGATGAAGTTCCACGATTCCTTGAGTAGATCTTCGTCGTTGTATGATGAATCGCCATGAAGTCCTTGAGCTCAACTACACTTTTCTATCCTAGTCCGAGACTTAGATATAATAGACTAGAAATCAAGACTCATAGTTTTGATCACTAACATTGACAAACATGTTTGATATAGCAACACATGCGAGGTCAACCGAGCTATTCTCTAACAATCTCCCGCTTTGTCAATTTTATTGACAAAACTATTAATACATATGGAATACAAAAAAGATAAACTTTAGTGGCTCCTATTCCATAGTCTAATCTTCAACGTTCCTTGAAATCTTCGTCTTTCCAAGTACTCCAATGATCCCAAAGGTTGTAAGTTTAGCACCACCGTTGTTGAAGATCCGTAGCTATAACAATGATAGAAATCGAGATTCTCGATCATTATTATACAATGTCATAGTATCATTATGTAACATCAAGTCCAATTGCATCACGACTTTAACAATAATACTACGGTGATCTGTATCACTCCCCCTTAGTCAATACTCCATCTCGATCATGGAAACCACCACCCCTTACACAATGATCCGAAAAACCATATGTATTTGTAGTATGAATTACATTATTTCTACCCCTTTTTGTCAATAAAATTGGCAAAGGTAAAAGAACGGGATCATAATGAAATTTCCACTAGAGACATTTCATAGACTAAAAGAAAAAACATACATACCAACTTAATTTAGATGCAATCATAAAGCCGAAGCTAAATGCATTCATCAAGGAGTTTTAAGATACGAGATAACCCCTATAAAATTCCACAGCCGCACATCCCGCAAGATATTACCATTAAGCACAAGTTCAAAAGAACTCTCCCCCATTTGATGTCATTCCCGAAAGAACAATAAGTGCGACCTTAATTTCGAAAGAAAAGAAGGATTTTTTAATTGGACACCAAAAACCATGGAAATGCTTTTCTATATCCAAAACTCAACCAAATTAATCACAAGTAAACCCATGATTAATTTAATCGGAATACGCAACTAAATCAAACCACAAAAGTGATCAATCTAATTGATTGTGCTCAACATAAGTAAACTTACGGAGCTACGACTAAGATAAACACACGGAGATGACTACCTTAATCGTTCAAATACTCAACATAAGGAAAACCTTACGGAATATACGACTACATCAACCAATAGAACATGATTAGTATAGCCGTTCATATACTCAACACAAGAACTTGTAGAATATATGAAAAACTCAACTAGATTAATTACAAGAGAACCTATAATTAATCTAATTGGAATACACAACCAAACTAATCACCTAAGCAATCAATTTAATTGTCAAAAGATTTTGCTCGACAAAAGAAGACTTTCAGAGCAAATAACTAAATATCCAATCAAGATGATTAATTTAGTTCAAGAATGCTCACCATATAGCATCTCGTGGAAAAACCAACAAGGCCAATATTAATCGACATAGTTGTAAGGTGCTCAACATAAGATACACAATGGAGCCTTCACGGTAAAACATAATAAAATGGATCAATGAAGATCAATATCGTGGATAACATACAAGGATCTATTATATTTTCCATCACTATTTGCATAACGACATAATAGACTTTATCCTTGTCAAACAAAAGATTTCATCCTATTTTCCATCAAATAAATGACTGCATAGGCATAACTTTTATAATTGTCAAAAGTCCATTCGTCCTTTCATCAATACGAATATTAAGTTATGAACGACTTTACTTTTGACACAATATGGGACCTTCAAGTTCACAGACGCAAACAATACATATCCCATAAAAATATTGCAATACTTCAAAACAGATTAACACTGCAATAATATCATCCTCCAAATATTTTTAGAAATTAAAAACAAATAACCTAAAAAATAACATAAGAAGATGAAAACAAAAATAGCTATGTGTAGTCACAATCTTCGCTATTCAAGATGCTACTTATTCTTCCAACTAATTCAAAAGAAGACGTACTAGGTATCTGAAAATATCCTCAATTTTCCTTGATAATTTCATACCTCTGAAATGGTCCATCAAAGTATGAGTCACTGATATCCTTGATCCAATTGACTGTCCATCAATAAGCTGGTTTATCTGCAATTGAAGGTTATCCAGTTCGTTCTTAACTTCATTCTGAACACGAATCAGATCCTTGACAGATTCTCCAGTCCAAGAGTTATACTATTTTCTTTCAAGCATCTTCTTTAGTATAAACTCTTGACCAGAATCACATCCTTTGAGATCATCCTCAACCATAAGGTTAACTTCTTCTTTTGGAACAGTTTCCATAGAGCTCCTTTCTGAAGAAAAATGAAACACGTATAAGAGTTATATATGTTTGTGAATGCCATGGCTAAAAACCCTAGAGTTCCTTAAGGAGATGCGGACGTTCGTGGGACGACCAAAAGACAAATGCCCCTAAGAGGAAATATTGCACACTGTGCAGCTTTCAAATATTCTCCATCCCAAAAGGTGATAGTGACAAAAGTAAAGGAAACTAGAGAAGAGCATTACATCAAAAGATATACAAGCTAGAGAAAAATAGCACAATACTTGAGCATCTCTCAGATACTTATCCTTGTATCTCTCAAGTTAGACACAAGAATAGATCATTCTGCTGTTAGGTAGCAGAGGGAGACATAGTCTCACCATAGGTTCTGAGAGAGTAGCTGTAATTTCCTCCAGTATATCTTATCTCAGCATTACTTGTCATTTCACTGCAGTTTCCAGGAAAAAGGGTGCGTCTCGCAGTCCTTCTAGGAATCACTGGTCAGAAATCTTTCTGATAACAAAGTCTACGACCTCTAGAAATAGGTTCTAGGGGATTTTCCGAAATTGATCTCCACACACTAGACTTATATTTATCATATTTGTTCTTATAAGCACAAGACATGCTTTTATTGGTAGCCCGAGAGTTTACAAATGTCCTGTAATGATTTCTAGGAGAGAGATCATTTTTATAAGATGCCTGGTTTCCTGTCAAAGGGACCTTCACTGTAGCAGTCGTCCGACTATTTACTCCATTGACAGTAAAAAGGAGCAATTTGTGAAGTTGAGAAACACGTTTCTTTCTGGCAAAACAATGGGTAGCATAGTGATTTCCTTTTCCACAGAAGGTACAGATTCGTAGAGGAGAAGCAATAACTGGTACTTGTTTAAACTTCATATCCATCGAAGAAGATTGTATGTTATGAAAACTTTTCTTGACACAATCTTCATATGAAGAAAAATTCATTCTGTACAGTAACTCATGAGAATTAGTTTGTGCAGAAGAATTTTTCTGTAAAACAGAGTTTTCCTTTTCCAAGGAATTGCACTATTCATGGGCTATGACAAGTGATGCTTAAAGTTTCTTTTTGCTCAACACGAAGTATGTCAAGATCAGATGAATGCGTCTTGATCAAACATTTTTCTCTAATTGAGCCTTCTTTAACCAGCTTTTCAAGATCACAAATCTTTTCACGCTGTATATTGTTTTCTTGAAGAAGTTTCTCAATTTCCTTAGAGAATGACCCTATAATGTTATAGAGTACCTGCTCACGATCAATAGACTTTTGAAATTCATCAATGAGTTGTACATGATCCTTGAGATCAACAAACTCTGTAGAATTTTTTGAAATTCTGGTGAGCTCCTTTTCAGCCTTTGCCATTATGTCCAATGTCTCATTGGAGGAAGAATGACCAACACAGGATGGAACAATCTTCTTACCTCGGGATTCGGAAGAATCATTTAAGGAGTGATACTTTGAGATATTTCCGAGACACTTGACAAAGTTGACAGCTTTAGGAGGCATTTTGGTATGCGTATAAGATTCTGTCCACAGACTCAGATTTCCACAAACACAGATTTATAAGGTCTTAAACATGTTTTCCTGCTCTGATACCAATTGAAAAAGTGGGGGTCTAACAACACCACCCAATAATTCGATTATCAATCTGTATGGACAAACTCCGAAATACTTTGCTAGAGAATCAACTAGACAGTCAGAATCAATCTAGATTAAAGTATCTCAAGGAGTCAATATCTCTCACTTGTTTTGATTTACTCAAGCTAAAAACAATAACAAGTCTTTATCAACTACAAAGAATAACTTGGACGGTACCAAAGACCAATATCCAAGGATCAAGCAATATCAATCAACAACCAAAGGTTGGATTTCCAATTGATGATGTTAACGCATAACCTGTATTATTTCAATTATATAAAAAATATAATGCGGAAAAGAAATAACACACACACCAGAAGTTTTGTTAAGGAGGAAACCTCATATGCAGAAAACCCCGGGACCTAGTCCAGATTGAATACACACTGTATTAAGCCGCTACAGGCACTAGCCTACTACAAGCTAACTTCGGACTGGACTATAGTTGAACCCCAATCAGTCTCCCACCGATTCAAGGTACAGTTATACTCCTACGTCTCTGATCTCAGCAGGATACTGCGCACTTGATTCCCTTAGATGATCTCACCCACAACTAAGAGTTGCTGCAACCCAAAATCGCATACTTGATAATAAACAAATTTGTCTTACACAGAAAAGTCTATCAAAGGATAAATCTGTGTCCCACAGAAAAACCCTAGGTTTTATTCCGTCTTAAGATATAAAATCAAAGTGAATAGGAACCAATTGCTAATCTGGTCTTATATTCCCGAAGAACAACCTAGATTAATCAATCACCTCTCAACAATCCTTCTTGACTACACAAGTGGTTTGTCGAGAAATCACAAACAGTGAGACGAAGATGTTTATGACTTCTTTATCTTGCCTATCGGAGAACTTTCACGATCTCAAGACAATCAATAGATTGTATTCGTACGATAGAAGATGCAAGATCAGATCACACAACTACGATAAAAGTAGTATCGGTCTGGCTTCACAATCCTAATGAAGTCTTTAAGTCGTTAACCTGGTTTTAGAGAAGAAAACCAAAGGTTAAAGGAGAATCGACTCTAGCGAGCGCACTAGTATCACACAGACGTGTGGGGATTAGTTTTGCACAATGCTAGATGTCTCCTTTATATAGCTTTCAAAACAGGGTTTTTCCTTAGTTACAAAGCAATCCATATTCACCGTTAGATAAAAACCTGATTTAGATTCAAGCTAATATTTCTCATCCGTTAGATCGAAAACTTAGCTTGTCACACACACTTGGGTAGACGTTTACTGGGTTTGTGAAAACCATGCCCAAACGTGTACGTGTATGTTGGTTCAATATAGTAACCCAAAAGGTTAACCATATGAGAAATTCATATTAACCTAGTTCTTCTTCACCATAACTAGTTCAATTGACTCAAATGAACTAGTTAGAGAGTTGTTCAATTGCTATGAGATCTTATGTAACTACACAAGACGCAATTGAAACAAAGATGATTCTATTCGATTTAATCGACTCATGAACTTTATATCCACGATTTTCATAAAGCATTCCTTAGTAATTTAAGTTTCATGTTCAGAGCACATCTTTAGATCATAACCACTTAAGCTCACAAACAAGTTCGCGGACTTCAGAAACCGGCAGACTTTTCCAAACTCAGCAGAAAATCTCGGCAAAGAGACTTCCGCCAGTTTGCGGACTAGGTTCGCGGACTGAATTCGCGGACTAAACACGCAAACGAGTTTTTGGAAAATCCCAGCAGAAATTCTCGGCAAGAGAACATCCATCAGTTCGCGGACTGAGTTCGCGGACTTGGCAAAGCCAATTCCTCCGGTTTCTCTCAATCAACAAAGTTCGAAAACTTCGGATTAAGGAGTACATGGTTATGTAATCTAAACTCTCATTCCAATCATTGAGACATTCTCAGAGGACGTTATATAATCGTTATTCACAGACCGTTTCACGTCAGAGCAATTCTCAAAGTAATTGAAACTTTTCATGACTTTCGTCACTAGGTGAAGATAAACTTGATCAAAGCGAAACGTTTTACCAACACACGATTTCGAGAAAAATATAAGTAGTGAATACTCAGCTCGAAATGTCAAATGTGTATGATCCAGTCTATATAACATACGACTTTTTGTCTCATAAGAAGTAGGAGATAGAATAGATAGACTTTTGAGTGATAGATAAGTTCAAGTCTCCACATACCTTTTTGTTGATGAAGTTTCACGGTTCCTTGAGTAGATCTTCGTCGTTGTATGATGAATCGCCATGAAGTCCTTGAGCTCAACTAAACTTTTCTATCCTAGTCCAAGACTTAGATATAATAGACTAGAAATCATGACTCATAGTTTTGATCACTAACTTTGACAAACATGCTTGATATAACAACGCATGCGAGGTCGACCGAGCTATGCTATAACACAAAGATAACATATATCCATGAAGAGAATTATCCATGAAGGCGATATGTTGGCCAAGAGAAGGTGAAAAGGAAGTTAAAAAGAGAGAAACCAGTGAATCAGACTAAGAAGAGGAACTGTATATAAAGAGAAATGGCGTAATTCACGATGCAACCACCATCCACATCTCCTTTACACGGTGTGACACGCGTCAGCTCACATTAACTATGAAGTACGGGAGACGGTGCTCCCCAGGTAGCTCTAGGATACCTCCTAGAGGGAAGGCAAACTTGCAACGAGTCCTGGGGACTCAGAGACCAAAGACCAGCAAGGCAATATCCATGAGACAAAGGGAAAGTAGCAATATGGAAGATAAGCACATCAACAAGCAATAAATAATGCTAACATCAAAAGAAAATCTACAAGAGACAAGATTCCCAAAACAAGTGCACAACAGAGAAAAGCCAGTAAGATACGTCGTCCCAAAACGACACGCAACATTAGCCGACTATTAGCTCGCGACAACGGGAAATGTCCATATCCACGGCTTCCGACATCAGACGCCCCTCATCACACTGAATGTCGGCTTGAGACAATTCCCAGTTATCCTCGCTTATCAACCTACGAATATCTCGCATGACTTTACCCTTACCTCTTGCATTACGAGCGAGCGCAAGAATGCCTTCATGTTCATCACACTCCCTACGTACTTTGTCTAAGCGAGTCCTCCTGAGAGCCCACAACACCTCCACCTCTGCTGTTAATGCTAGTAAACGCGCAATTTCATCTCTGGGATAGAGCAAGTTTACGAGCGCGGAGATAGCCGCTAGGGACAGAGTGTACCCAGGAAGCCGCTGAGTCACTTGATTAGGGGAACACGAACGACAATCAACGATGTCATGATCTATAGTTGCTGTCATGAGTGAGGACTCCATGAGAAGCGAATTAGCAGCGTACTGAGCTGTGACAGCATCATCTAAAGCGTGTTGAATGGCATATGTCATGTTTCCGGCCCTTTGAGACGCCTGATGCACTTCATGACGTTCCGCGAACTGGGAACACATGGAGTCCCTTTTTGCTAGTCGGTGTTCGCGAAACGCCTCAACTTCGGCCTTCACTAACAACAGGCGCTCCAGTTCCGCCTCCTTGAATATTGAGACCAGTGCAGGGATAAGCGCTAAGGTCAAAACGTACCCATGAAGAGAATGAGCCATCTAAGTAAAGTATCCGACGGGAAGAGGCTAAAATGGAAAACAAGGTGCCTGAAACGGATGATCGGATAGGAGGAACGATACTTTTATATAGAGGAAGTGTCATCATAAATGACATAGTAACCGTCCCGCTGCGTGCGACGCGTGGTGATCGAGAATGCAGGATGATTTGACTATCGGGTCATTTAAGAATTGACCCAATAGTCAGGGGACTAATGTTGATACATGAAAATAGCCGGGCTAGTGTGCTCTTAAAAGGGAGACAAGCCCAACATGAGACATGGGTACTAAATCCCAAGTCCACTAAGAAAGTATCCATTAGATGGAAAGGACAAGGGAGGAATTAATAGAAAAGAATGAGGTTTTATTAGAGAAGGAATGGCATTAGCAGTAATTAAAGAAGTTTAGGACACATGGCATGATGTCATAAAAGGAAGGGGATTTTGGAAAGTCTATATAAAGAAGGACAGGGTACAATGGAAAGACAACTCTCTCTCTCTTACTATTCTTTGTATAGTGAGGTCACTTGGTGTAGCTAGGACGGATAGTACCGAAACAAAAACCATCCCTCAACACCAATCATTCTAAACTCTATTTCAATCATTGAAACTTTCTTAGAGGATGACAATAGCCATCTTAGCATCAAACTAATTTTCAAGTTATTGAAATAATCATAACGAAACATTCCAAGTCTACACCAAATGATTGTATCACACAAACCATATAAGATGTTACTCGGCAATTTTCACATGATCATCTTTTGACTTTCGTCAAGAATATAAGATGAATTTGGTTGAATCGAAAGCTTACCAACACAATTTCGAGAAATGTATAAGCGAGTTAAACTCAGGTCGAAATCTCAAATGTGCATAATTGAATACTATATAGTAATACGAATTTTGTCTCAATATAGGAGATAGAGTAGAAATAGACTTTCCAAGTGATAGATGAGTTTTAATCTCCACATACCTTTTGTTGATGAAGTTCCACAAGCTTTCCTTAGTAGTTCTTCGTCTTCAATTGATGAAAGTCGTGAAGTCTAATGCTCAACTACACAATCTATCTTAGTCTGAGACATCACTATAAGTAGACTAGAAATCAAGGCTTATAGTTTCGATCACTAACATTTACAAACAAGCTTGAGATAGCAACGATTGCGAGTTCGACCGAGCAGTGCGCTAACATATTTTTAAGTAAGGGTTCTTACTCGAATTTTTTTTCTTCTTCAACTAGCTAAATTATGTATCGATTTTTACTGATTAATGAAGTGGGAATTATTATGATGATAGTTTATTTACGGTTTCAAATAATGCTTTTAGTTATTATGATCTTGAAGAAGAGATTGTGCCATATTGAACTTTTGTGCTGGATTCGCCACTGAGAAGAGCTCAAAGAGCTTATAAACTCAGTTGCATGACAATAGTCAATAAAGGGAACCCCAAGGAAAAAAAGAAAGACACAAACTAAATTGAAAAGAAACTGTCCCAATGTCCTAATACAACGTCTAGATAAGTTCCCTTTAATTCATCTGCATTTTTCTTGCAAAAGTAGGCTTGGATTTTAACTTGTTCAATAACCCCTCGAATATCTACATTTCCATCTTCAAAAATGATTCTATTCCCACACTTCCAAATGGACCAACAAATTAATGGAGGTAGGAATAAGAAGCCAAAGCCACTTCCCAATTGGATGAAGCAAACGAGATCTCCACCCCATGATAATGAGATGTATGCAACTAGACAAAGGGTCAATGAAGCGAATTGCGTCCCTTAAATTTTCCCAAATTTGAAAAGAAAAGCTGCAATCGAACATATATAAGATGCTCCACAGTACCACTATCTTTACAACAAAGCAAACTTCCATTCACGATAAGTTTGCCTTTCCTATAAAGGATGTCCACTGTAGCATGTTTTTGGTGGTACACTGGCCAAAGAAAAAACTCACCGCCAAGACCTAGACCAAATACTCAAGTGAATATTTGGAGAAGCCAGTTCGCTTTCTAAATTGGCATAACACGGCTTAACCGAGAGAAGACACCAGAACCATTAATGCTCCATTTAATGGAGTCTGACCCTGTCCCCAAAATAAATCCTTCATGAATCGAGTTAAAGCACGTACCTCAGCAATTTTTAATTGCGTTAGCCTCCTGTACACGCCCAAGTTCCATGCCCCTCCTTGCTCGCAGCATAATTCTTGCGCTGTCCAATTCTTAGTGGAAGTTATGTCACACACTTGTGAGAATAAAGTGGAGAAGGCAGCCACACCTGCCCAATGGTCTTCCCAGAATAATACTCAAGTACCATCACCAACTTGCAGAATGCAATTTTCTCTGAAAGCGTTGAGCTGCTTGTAAATACCCTTCCAAACTCTGCAACCAGCAGCACCTTTTGGAGCTTTGGGCTTTCTATCTAAGTTTTTCAATCAATCAATACTTTGAAGCCACAACCTTTCTCGTGATTATTGACGTGCCAAAACCACTTCGAAAATAGATCCTTGTTCATACTTTTAAGAGATTTAACCCCTAAACCACCATGCTTGAGGGGGGCGCACACTTTATCGAAAGCAACGAGATGATAACCCTTCTTAGGATCACTAGGATCCTAAAGAAAGTCTCGAATCACTTTCTCCGGAGCTTCGATCACTTTCATAGGAGCTGCAAGAAAAGAGAAAATGCGTATATAAGCACGCCAAAAAACACACTTTTAACTAAAGTTAGTTTGTCCTCTTTCGTAAGACTTGATCTCTTCCAATTGGCGAGTCTAGCTATGCATTTTTCTATATTTAGGTCCCACAAAATATTCTTGTTTGCAGCCTCTCCAAGGGAAAGACCCTATATGTCGTTGGCATCAACTCGCTTTTACAACCCATCACTGGGATGAAATAGGATAGGTAAATGGTGGTAGATGATTGAAGCTACCTTGGGTCGAACAGGGGATGTAAAAATTGTAAATTAATATATATAACGTTAATGCACAATTAATGATTAACAAATTTGTTTACCGAATATTTAGAGATTTTATCATATTCCTATGATTCTACATGGTTCTTATATTTTTCAACAACGGTATCGACATCACTTTGCATTTTGATTGAAATTTATAAGATTCTTTTATGAAGGTATAGATGGAAAAATTCATATCTGTCTACTCCTGAATATGCATGAAAAATTAAACTATCGAACTAAACTTGTAGGGGAAATTCCAACGCGCACCGTTAGGTCCATTGGTTTGTTTTTCCAGGTGGATAGACAAACTGACTTTTGGGGAGTGGGGGAAACGTTTCGGGAGATAGGTTAAGATGAGAGCGTCGATATGGGACGAGTCTCGGCTCTAGATGAAATTAGTCTCGTCTCAATGTGAGACGATTGTCCCATTTTGATATGACGGCGGTCGGATTTATAACGGCTAGTTTCTTCCCCTATAAATAATCAATTCATTCAAACATCGACTCACACTAAAATTCAATTTTTTCTTGAATTTTTTCCACTATAAATTTTTTTCTTGAAATGTTTCATAAGGCTATTTCTCTTTTCTGTGAAGCCAAACTTGAGGCTATTTTAAATAAAATATGTGGTAATTTTATAAAAAAATAAAAATTGTAAAAAGAATAGAGTTATGCAAGTTTTAGAAGTTAATCCATGAAAATGTCTTGCTAAAAGGCAAAGAAAAACTCAAATTTCGAAAGTTAACAACCGGAGCTTCAAAAATAAAGGAGAAACAGTTCACGAGCGCGTTGAATAGAAGATACGTCAAATGGAGAAAATCGGAGGCCAAAGATTGTACTAGATTTTTATTGTTGTCAATATTTAAGTTCTTATTATCTCTAAGTTTATATCATGTAAAAGAAGCAACGGTAATATTAATTAATTAAAATATTTATACCTTAAATTAAACATTTACTTTATATTAACCGATACTTATTATGTTTAGACTTGCATATAAAGTAACTTGATTTCATAACGACAACAATAACATCCAACTAAATCAAATCCATATAGACTTCATAGTATTTAGAACGCTTAAACTCTCTTCCATTTTTTTCAACAAACTGATAAACAACAAGCTAGTTAATATGATTGATTAAACTATGATGCAGTTGCTCAATGAGGATGAAAGTATTAAGACACTCACCAGTTCTTCGTTGGAAAAACCAGAATTATCACGGTGAACCATCCACAAAACTTTTGTATAATGTATGACCTCCTTATTGATGAATGAAAATCTTAGTTTAAAGCTCTTGATGTTTCTTAAATGTTCATTTTGCAACACTACACACCTTTGGCACACCTTTTCCCAGAAATAGTCACTGGACACATTTCTTGTTACAATGTGTAGCCAACATCGAATAAGAGTAACATCTTCTTCCATAATAAAGAGAGGGGATCCTTTCAGGTGCATTACAAATGTGATCATTGAGATGGACCATTTTTAAGGATGTTGAAACAAGCTTCATAAAGAAAAGTTTTGCCGTGAGCTTCTTGCCATTCATATGGATCCATTTGGATCACCTCAGCATCAGTTACACCATTAAATTTTTTCCTGATCAGTTTCTCTTACCTTAGCAACGAATCGCTTCACTGCATGATCAATTGATTGAAAACAAGCATAAAATTGATGAGGATTTCGGTTTTCGGGTTTCCCGTTTCTAAAAAGAACAATGTGAAAATGTTCTGCCATAGATGTGTGCGACATGGCTTGATCACACTTAATATTTTCTATGATATGAAAAACATGGGCTTTACAGACAGCTACATCCTATTTTTGACAAAATACAGGACAACGAACTCTAACAGATATTTTTTGATATTTTTGTTACAGAAGTTTGAGAAGGAAAGAAGTTTGAAAAGGAAAGATTAAGATAGAGAAGGTGTGGTTTTGGAGCTGAAAGCGTTTGAATTTATAGCTAGTGAAATAAGAGCCACTCTATGAGACTATCCGTTGTCGGCTCAACCAAAGCTGATCGTCTCAATGTGAGACGAGATAACGGCTTTATTATTAACGGTCGTTGAGTCGCAACCAGAAAAGCTTAGGTATTTGCAATCATAAAAGTACATTAGATTAAATAAAATTATATTAAACTCAATTAATACTAAATCATTAAGAGAGGTAATCAACATCCCTATTCATGCAATGGCTTGTGGAAAGGCTCGTGGAGCATTTAGAGGACAGTAGGCATTGAACCTGTGAAGTTCTATAAGGATGTTGAAACAAGATAAAAACTGAAAAGATCTTCTGTTAATTTGCTACCATATTGCTAGCTGCTGTTCTGTGGACCACTTCAGTTTCACCGTTAGGACTTATCCTTCTATGGCTCCATCACTGATGCATCTAGTTTTTGTTTGGGAACCACAAAATAAATATGTCAACATGTAAAAATAATGTGAAACCGAACATGCCAAAGATCATACTAATTTTCTTTGAGGTCATAACTGATGCTAAAATTGTGGATCATATAACATACATTTTCTTTAGCTTCCCTCAAAAGTAAATCTTTGGATCGTATAACATACATTTTCTTTAGCTTCCCTCAAAAGTAAATCTTCTTCCGTGTCCATTTTTAGTTCTAATTATCCCCATTTGACGGAAGTGGTATGTCAAGAAAAAAAACATTTTGGCTATAACTTTTTTGGTTACGCGGTTATGCATGATTTAGTAGTATAAGCATAGACAATTATTAGTGAATCTCATTTTCGCATTTCATAAGGAGAAACTTTGTTCATTTATCACGAGTCAATTTGTATGGAATTTCATTGTTTACTCATTTCAATACATGTTAATTTTTGTTGGCAATCTTGTGTAAATATTTTATAGAAAACAGAGAAAGAAAGAATGATGCAAACACAATTACATCAAACCAAAGACGAAGAAAGCATTATATCCTTTAACCTTAAGAAAAATTTTATAATTGTGTATCCTGCATCCTAAAATCATCAATTAAGTTTATGTTAAAGAGATACTTCAACATTTTAAGTTTTGGTTTGCCGTTTCTCGAAGTTTGAAGTATTTTAACATTGTTAGACAAACTGTTGTTGGGTGAATAATTTCTTTATAATGGAAAGATTATATTTCCAACAAAGAAATTAATTTCCCAATATTACCAAATCAGTAACGATGATTAATCACCAATATGAAGATTACAAAGATTAAATTTCTTAAGATTGTTGGAAAAATACGCAGTTTCGATTTCTCGGAAATCATGTTTATGCGACTAACAAAATACTAGCAAAGAACAAAATAAGAATACTTATCGGATTGGTTCATCGAGGCGAGGTAATCCTCTTTCCAACAATCTCAAGGACAATTCAGGTTTCTTGTTCGATTTCTTAAGAAATCTGTTTTTGGTTACTTCCGCTTGTTTATTGGTGTTTACGGAACATACCTGCACTTGATGGATAGTTTGGTTATTCATGACATATACTTCCATCCTTCCTTACCCATTGTATACATTACATGCTGTTTTATCTTAACACCATCGGAAAGCATGATTAATCACCGATGCTGCAACTTTTGTTTCGATACTAATCTATATTTGTCTTAAGACTGCTGAAAATCTTGTGTATATACTGCAATAAGAATAAGAACAAATAAGAATAATGCAAATCCAATTAGACAAACCAAAGTCGAGGCAAGGATTATATCCTCTAGCATTAAGAAAGATTCACCCCGCACCAGTGCTTACGGATTATCGATGTTTGTTTCCCAGGATACAACGATTTACTTCTCGATGTAGTAGTACTCCAAACTTCGAGAAACGGCGAACCAAAACTTAAAGTGATGAACTCTCTCTTTGACACAAACTTAATTGATAATTCTAGAATGCAATAGAATGATAATTAGGTTTCTATTTTATTCTAACCTAATTCTTATTGTGCAGGGTATACATAGATGTTAATGGTACCTCTTTGCTGAATCGTCGTATTGCTTCATGAAGGGTTGTTAAATTCAAATCTCAATTTGAATTCTAGAAGGGTTGTGTCTGTGAACAGGTATATTAGATTTATCTTAGTTTTAAAGTAACTACCTCTTACTAACTGGACCAAACACTATAAGGTCCAAACCATATGTATACAACCCATTTACAAATTAATATAGAAAGGATTTTCTATCCACACGAAAATTGTCACGTGAATTACAATTTTCCAGCAATTTTACACATTGTCATGCTATTTTGCCGATGAGTTTCCACATTTTTTCATGGTCCTCGGGCCTCTTCTATATAAAGCACCATCGCGTTTATTATATTTGCCTTCTTTGTTTTTTCTCTCATCTGTAAACCAATGTACAAGACAGACGCAAGAAAAGCGAGAGGAGAGGCGTTGGTGGAAACTAAATTTATATCTCTCGTATGTTGGTAGTATGCATCATTTCATTTATGCTCGTACGATATTGTGGATGTAATCTATGGCATTGTTACTACTGTGCTAGCTAATAATTAGTATTTAAGGCGCACTAGTTTCTTTTCTTTTAAATTTTTCTTTTCAAAATTAATGTGATGTGCTAAACTAGAATAACATTAAACACGAAGATTGTTTTAGAAAAGAATAAAAAAAGAGAATGTTTTAGGGAAAAATCCGAATTCACACATGCTTTGTTACTATGAAAGCCATTTTGTAATTGACGAAAGAGTACCACCATAGTATAATTTTTTGAACCAAATGAATAATATCATGGAGCGTAAGATAAAAGTTATCATCTTCTCTTGATTTAAGGCTTTTCATCCAAGATTTCAAGGTTTCTTCTCTTCTTGGACTGTAAATTAGGATGCATCTGGCTCTCTTTTTGTCATTTTAATTGTTTTTCCATGTATGCTCAAATCCGGATTCATGAAGTGTTTTTTCTTTGAATGCCAACCCAAACATGTATTGATCGAATCAAAATTTCACCCATTGGTGTGTTTCTTTGAAGCTTTTTCAAGACTTAAACTGTAAAAATTGTTTGCCTCGCGAAGACTCGGACTAGTTAGATCGTGAATTATTTGAGCTTAAAATCTAAACAACCGGTTTCTTCCCCAATGGGTCTTTGAGCACTAAAAGCAAAAATCTGCCTAAATCCTTTAGTGATCCGAACAAAAATTTTGCCAGTAGTGTCAGTGGGTTCCGTAATGAGATTAGCTTTCTCATCATCTAAGAAAAATCGTCAGGAAGTGCTGAGTGATCTTGTGGAAATCGTGATGGCGTAAGCATATCCGTAGTTGACCATTGAGAATGGAAGAGAAGAAAAACCTCAGATCAAACTATTAGGAACTACATTTGGGATATCATTTCTTTTGCAATATGGTGGGTTATTTGGATTGAGAGGAACGAAAGGCTTTTCAATGGGCAATACAAAACGTTGGAGGAGATTATTAACACAGTTAAGGTTTTTATATAAAACTGGTGTTTAGGAACAAAATTTTTCAAAGGAATCTAGTTGAACACAGTTTTGTATAACTGAGAAGCTATCATGAACTAATTTTAGCTATGGTGCTAGCTATCCCTTCCATATCCCTCAAATGTAGGGAAGGGATGGCGCATGAAAGGCAATCTTGCTATGGTGTCCTCTCATCCTTCCCAACACGAGACGCGTACTCAGTACCCGTATGAATAGTGTCAAACGCGTACTCAGTACCCGTATAAGTCAACTCGTTGACTTGACCAAAAAACGAGTACTGAGTACGCATTTCATAGGTTTAAGAATACAGAAGCAGAGCTAGTCGACCATTCTTGAAGACCTTGTTGTGCGATTTTGGAGCTCAAATTGAATGGGTTTGTTCATTACAATCCGGTGAAGCATTTACCTTCTTTAAATTCGTGGTTCATCATCAAAATCCTCCAAGGTGAGTGATTAAAAATTTAGGGTTTAAATTTTATTTGAGTTTGATTATGATTAAATTTGTGATGTTGGGTCGATTACAATACGTCATTGTATGTTGTTTGATAGTTCAGGACGTTGTTGATTGATTTTATGGTATTTTGTGGATTGGATCAAATAAGGTGTTGTGTATGAATGAATTTTGATATGGATATGTTGTTGATTGATATGGATATGGTATTGTTTTTGATGATTTAGTATTGATGAATGATTAAATTATTGAGGAATGATTAAATGAATATGGATATGGTGTGGTTTGAGTAGAGAATTAGAGTGGTATTTATAGAGGATTTTGAAAAAATGACCGTTGGGATCCGACGGTGTAGAAAATAGAACCGTTATTAATGATGGATGGTTAGGATCGGGTGTGAGAGAGGTGTAAACGAAAAAAGGTCAAACAAATAAAATTTCGGAAACGCGTACTCAGTACCCATGTAAAAAGCTACGCGTACTGAGTACTCGTATCAACGGATTTACGGGTACTCAGCACGCGTAAAGCGTGAAATAATACGAGTACTGAGTACCCGTGTGATTTTCCTTCCCTACAAGGTTGATCAGATCTGATCAGGCAAGTAGAGAAAGAGGTGAGTATCCCTACATGAATAGGGATTTAGGAGACCATAATACTTGAGTTTTTGGGGTTTTGAGGGATGGAGAGGGATAGGGAAGGAATATCCCTCTTCATAATGCTAGCTCTTAGCTTTCAGTTTCTTTTCCAATACTTTTTTGGTTTTTTAAGAGCTATGCTATAATTGAACCTTTGCTAGTATTTCTTTTCAGCACTTTATCTGCTTGGTAAGGAGTTGATTTTTTTCAATTTATTTTGCCTTTTTCGAGTCAAAAAAGAAAAAGAGAAAACCATTGAGATACTTGGGTTGAAAAAATGAATTTTCCCCGAGAAAAATAATGTACTTTGTTTATTTATCGCGGAGTCCTTTTAAGTGGTAAAGTCCCAAATGATGGTATAGTTGTCTTCTGAGTATCTCAAGTCCCCGAGACAACGAACCCAAATCGTTATTAAAAACAAGTAGTGAGCACATGCATTGCACGTACGTTCACAATGCCTTGTTCCCTATTTTCTTTTACTTTGAACGTAGAGATGTTGCGGCAATGCCGCTCTTACTTCTTCTTTACCGAACAAGGAAGCACGTTTATTCCGGTTTAAACTGACTCACCTTGAGGTTTAAATGAACTCCTTGTAGTCATCATGATTTAATTTTTGCTAGTATTAACTTTGCTAGTCTAAGATGTCGTGTAAGTCTTAACATTTTGTGAGCCAAAACATATCATGTGAAATTACTTGCATCACGTACGTGAAAGACAAAAAAAATGTTAGCAATAAGGTGAAGTAAGTATGTTATTACGTTGACAGTGGGATTCGGCGTATCAGCAAATCATCAATGCCCTTTCCCACGGAAAACCCGGAAAATAACCTGTTCTTTCAACTTTCCTCTTCTCCTGCCCCAAATTCTAATCAATTTCTTCAATTTTGTGTGAATATTTTCACCGTATGAGCATCTAATTAGCTTAATATAGGCCCTAGTGGCTACTGATTGTTGTTAATTTTCAGATATGGATTTACACAATTGTTCATGGACGCGGAGCAAGTTAAGTTCTCTGCATCGAAATCTTTCCTTTCATCCAAATCAACTTCAACATGCTTAGTCCGGCAATTACAGGGATTCTTTTCATGGCTAATCCACGTAATCATTAACCTAGTGTTGGGATTAAACATATACAATTCACCCTATTAGATTTCATTAGGATCTGGTGGTTTTTTAATGGATTTTCTTATTCGTAATTAGACATTTGGCGAATTTCTTCCCATAATTTTTACATCTGTTGCTCATCTGGTTGTGTTCTCTATCCCATTATCTAATCTAGGGTTTTTTTAAATCCTATCCTGTAATCATGTTTTCATTGGGAAATAAATCTCTAATTTTTTTCTTTGATTTCCTTGCGCCTCAATCAATCCTTTCCCTGTTTAAACTCTATGTGATGGGTTTGTCTATACCCATAGTTTTGTATCTCATGCTCTGTAAGTTTAGTAATTCCTTCATTATTTTTGTTTTGCCGAATTTTCGTTTTAAGTCTCTCTGCATTCATCCTTGTGGCTTTAAGATGTTATTTGTTTTACCAGTATCATCATGTGTGCTTGGCATGGTGATGTGTCGCAACTTTCTGATCAACTGCACAATTCTCTGATTTTAAGCAATGTAAATGATTTTGTTCTGAGTCAAATTATCCCATATCGCTTCTAAAATAATAGGCGACTATGGACTAGCACTGCTCTAGGTAGGTTTATTGCTTCTATCCCTGCTAATAGAAAAAAATTTGATATCATAAAAGCTCTTTCTTTTCTTTGGAAAGTTAGAGGTAGGATTTCAGTTAGGAGAACTAGTAAAAGTAGATTTGCTGTTTTCCTTATTAGATTTGAAAATGAGCATGATATGAATCGTGTTTTATCTTTAGATACTAGAAGAGTTTTTGGGGACCTTTTTTGTATCAAAAAGCTAGAAATCACTGATGATATTAGAAACTAGTTTCCAACCATGGAGATGTTTTTTATCACCATTCACAACCTCTTTCCTGAGCAGGTTACTAGTGAAAACTTAAGAAGATATTTTTCTGTCAATGGTCATATTACCTCTTTTGGTTTTCCTTATCGTCATCATGATGGTAAATTTTCTATCAATGTAAAAGCCTTAGTTAATATTAGAGCACCAATCCGTTTTTCGATTAATGCTAAAAATGCTCTTGGATTTTACAATGGGGTGAGCTTTGAATTCCATAATTTCCCAACACTATTTTGTGGTTACTGTGATTTGATTGGCCATAAGATTAGTGAATGTGCAAGTTTGAGCTTGCACAACAGCAGTCAGAACTTCAACAAGCTGAATTACAGCAAGCTGAAATGGAAGCTTATTGGGCAGCCATGCAACATCAACAAGAAGCTGAAATTCAGAATCATGATCCCTTTGCAAATGCAAATATGGAAGTCCACCCATCCATGGTGAAAGAAGGTATGGAATGGACTGAGGACTCTTTATCCTCTTCTTCAACTAGTTCTCTAGCATCAGAAGTAACATTTGCTGACCTTCAGCGAGAGTTAGATGAAGAGATAGCAAGTCAAGAAGAAAAAATCTCTCATCATGTAGCTTTTCAACAAGTGCATAACATGTTAGACTTCTTAGACCCTCCATCCTTACCTAGTAATGAGATGCCAGATATAAAGAGTGTACCATCCTCATCACAGCATCAACTATCTCCAGTTGAACAAGATTATTGGAACAATTGGAACACAATGGAGAAGTATTTCAATGAAGACAGTAATTTTCCAGCATCCAAAAGACTGAGGTTAAAATGAAGTTGAAAGTAACACTGCAACAGCTGAAGCTAGATATGTTACTGAACCATCAGTCACCTTTGTGGATCATCCATACAAATGGTTCAAAGGTCAGTCAAGCTCAGATGCAGTACAAGGAAAAGACATCTCTCATAAACCCAACTCATAATGAATATCCATATCTTGAAATACAACAACAGGAAACCATTAGGGCTTATATGTTTTTTTTTTGTGATATATTACTAGTTTCCTGTCTTGTGATTAGTTCTATCTTTTATTTTTTGGTTTGTTTTCCTTTCTTTTTAGTAGTCTGCTTGTAATATAGCTTTAGTTCAATCCCTTGTAATATAGTTTTCTTCTAGCCTTTGTGATTTCTTTTTCTAGTCACTTATAATATAAAATTATTTTTTCCTACCTTGGTTAACTGAAGGTCTGATTTGTTTTAGTTTAACATTGGCATGAGTTAGTTTTGTTGATAATAGCTTTCCAGGTAAAGAAAGAGTTTAATTCTATTTTATTCCCTCCAGATTAAGTGATTCATCCTATGAAGTTGGTTTTAGTTTTCTGTCTGTCACAGGTCTTGATTTAGTTTTTTGAGTTTCTCTTATCAGTATAGGTTTTGTTTTCTTTAACCTTGCAGACTGGGAATTTCTTAACCCATTTTTGGTTTCATCCTTGTCTTTGAACTAATCCTTTCTTACATCTGGTGTGTATTTCTCCTAGTCTTTTTATTTGTTTCGAATTCGCCTTTACTATTCCTGTGCAGTCCTTCTGTCACAGGGATGATTTTCTGTATTATTACTTACACCTGTGCTCAACTCTAAGACCCCATGCTTTTTGCCAGTATTTTCCTTTTGTTTCTTGTGTTTTTCACAGCAATTTTCCAGCCAACTTTGTTCGTTTTTGTTTTTTATCTTCCGTTTCTAATTAGTACAGTGACCTGGTAGTTTTTTCTGATTTCAGTTATGAAGCTTCTTTCTTGGAATGTTCAAGGAATTGGGACTCCAATAACTCAGGACCATTTCAATCATCTTAATTCTTACTATAAGCCAGATATTGTTTTTCTTGCTGAGACCAAAGCCCCATTATGTAGAATGGAGCCTTTTTAAAGAAAATCCCATTTCACTGATTGGTTTATCGTTCCGTCCGTGGGAATCGCAAAAGGGTTAGCAGTAGCTTGGCATAATAATATAGATATGAAGTTGATTTCATCTAACTTAAATGTATGTCATTTTGATACAAAAATTGGAGAGAAGGAAGTGATTTTAACATGTGTTTGTGGTGCAGTGGAATCAGAAGACAAAATAGAACAATGGTCTTATATAGCTAACATTGCACAGCATATCAAAAAGCCTTGGTTACTCATTGGAGACTTAAATGTGATCCTGGACCCAGATGAAAAAAAGGAGGAAACAAAACTAGTTTCAGCAGCAAGTCTTTCATAATTCAAACCATTGACTCAATGGGGCTTCAGGATGCGGGCTATGAGGGAGCTCATTTTACATGGTCAAATAACAGACAAGGCGACACCAATATATGTAAAAGAATTGACAGATCCCTGACATCGGTTCAATGGATGAAAAATTTTCCCAATACAAAGGTAAGTCATCTTACTAGAGTAGGTTCAGATCACACTCCGCTCCTACTTGATTCACACCCAGAAAAACTAATATTACAAAAACCCTTTAGATGCATTAGATCCTGGCTATCTCATCCTTCGTTCTCCTCATTGATTGTTAATTCTTGGTCTCTCCATTCCAGTAGTGCTCAGAATTCTAACATCCATTCCAAACTTCAACTTCTGTCTACAGACCTATCTCAATGGAATTCATATGTATTCGGAAATATCCACAAAAATATAAAATCCTTAAACATTAGAATTGATTCCCTTCATAAATCCGGTAATTTTGGTGCCAATCTAGAAAAAATTTAAAAACTTCAAACAGAACTAGGTGAGTGGTACAAGTTTAAAAATGATTATTACCACAAAATTTCAAGGGATAAATTCTTCAAGGAAATACGATCAAAACACAGAATATTTCCACGCCACTGCTTATAATAGAAAAAGAATAAGTGCTATCAATTTTCTTAGAACATTCGGGCCTTTGGATTTCTGAAAGAGATCAAATCAATTCGCTTCTGATAAACCATTTCTCTCAGATAGGTACTTCTCATATCCCAAATTACTTAGAAGATCTTTCTAATACAATAGAGCCTTGTATTTCTGAAGAGGAAAATCTTTCTCTTACCATCATATCTTCGAATCAAGAAATTTAGAACACCATTTCTAATTTGAATCAGTGGGGAGCTCCAGGACCGGATGGTTTTCAGCCGGGTTTCTTTAAAGCCAATTGGGATGTTCTAGGACTAGATTTAATCCATTCTTTCCAATATTTCTTTAGATCCGGAACCTTAGACCCTAGTTTAAATTACTCTTACATTTCTCTTATCCCAAAAATTTCCATCCCACAAACCCCAGCTGACTTTAGACCCATTAGCCTGAGTAATACTATATACAAAATCATTTCTAAAATTCTTTCCAACCGTCTTAAACCAATTCTGAATAAGATAATTTCTCCGAACTAATCATCCTTTCTACCCGGTGGACAAATCAGGGATAACATTATCATTGCCCATGAGCTTATCCACACTATGATAACTTCTAAAGCCAAAAAATGACATTTCGCCCTAAAATTAGATCTTTCCAAAGCCTTTGACAGAGTGGAATGGAATTTTAATAATCTGGCCCTTACAGCGCTAGGCTTTAGCAATTCCTGGGTTAATCTCATTATGCAATGTATTTATACAACTTCTTTCTACATCCTTCTAAACGGCTCTCCGGGTCCTACTTTCAAAACTTCTAGAGGGCTAAGACAGGGCGACCCATTCTCTCTATACCTCTTCCTAATCTGCATGGAGATTCTCTCTAGGCTTTTAGAAAAGGCGGTTTCTGATAGGAAAATTTCTGGTCTAAAGATAAACAAAAATGCTCCCAACATTTCCCACCTTTTATTCGCATATGATTGCTTTCTTTTAACAAAAGCCGACATAGGCGAAGCAAAAATTCTTCTAGACATCTTATCCAGGTTTGGCGAAATTACGGGTCAAATGATAAACCTTCAATAATCCGTAATATACTTCAGCTATAGAATTCATCCGAAACATGGGAAAATTATTGTGAAAATTCTAAAAGTCCCTATGGTGACAAAAAATGATAAATATTTAGGAACGCTTCTCTTTTTTGATAAAAAAAGAAAGGAGAATTTTGAACCCCTTCTACAAAAGTACCATCATACTTTGCAAGGTTGGAAATCGGAATTACTCTCTCCAGCTGGAAGAACAGTGCTGATAAAATCTATTCTACAAGGTTACCCTACCTACCAGATGCAGATCCTTGATCTTCCTAAGGAAACCCTACACAAAATGGATAAAATCCAAAGAGACTTTTGGTGGAATAAAGATAAGAACAAAAAAAGAGGAGGTTATTTTAAGGCTTGCGCAAGCATTTCCAAACCAATATCACAAGGAGGACTCGGAATTAAAAACCCTCATCAATTCAATATTTCCCTCCTAACGAAGTTGGCTAGCAGACTCATCTCAGAACATGATCAACTTTGGGATAGATTATTGAAAGCCAAATATTTTTCCTAATAACCACCCCTTAGAAGGTTCTAGAACAACAAATTCATCTTGGATTTGGACAAGCATACAAAAAGGGTTAAGCCTCATAAAAGGAAACTTCGCTTGGCAAGTCAAAAATGGAGCTTCGGTCAGAATTTGGGAAGATAAATAGATTCCTACTGAAAATACTATTCAAAAACCAACGGATTATATAGAGACTATTCCACAAAGGGTGAATGAACTGATTACACAAGAAGAAGGTTGGGATCAAGATAAACTAGAGAATCTCTTCACTAATGATATAAAAGAAAAAATTCTAGCAATTTCTCCAAATAGTCAAGAACAAGACAAGGTTAGATGGCAACACCACTCCTCAGGAATTTTCTCAACAAAAAATGTCTACAATTTCCTTATTAACCAAGACCAAGAAAACAACAACTCATGTGAAGTTCCTTGGCAAAAGATTTGGAAAATTAAAGTGATTCCGAGGATTAAGTTATTCATTTGGAAATTAGCTCAAAAAGCTCTCCCAACAAATGCAAGACTTGGAGCACACAACAAAGATTTCAATACGTATTTCCCAATGTGTAACGCCCAAGCACAAGAAACATAGAAACACCTACTAAGATCTTGTCCTTTTGCTAGAGTTGTTTGGTTTGGGCTCTCTCTAGATGTAGTCAACTCAAGAATCGTTACAGATTCAATCGCAACATGGATTAAAGAGTGGATTACGGGACCTGATTTTGCGAAACTCTCTGATAAAATTGCAACAATTTCTTGGTTTATATGGAAATATAGATGCTCAGTAGTTTTTCTCTTATAGAGCAAATAAGAAAATTCATACAACAATACCTTCAAGAGAATATTGAGAAGAACAAAAGGGGTCAACAAGGTAAGATATATAAAGAAAAATTGTCAAGCTTAACATCGGACTGGATTCTATTCATAAATGCGGCTTTTAAAAAGGAGAATTCAACCATGGGTTATGCTTTCATCCTATATTCAGCGGAAAGCGAAACCTTTAGGAAAATTGGAGCTAGATCAGATAGGGCTTCTTCAGCATTCCATGCGGAATCAAAAGCTTTATTAAAAGCCTCCTCTTGGCTGAGTGATAATATTCTATCTAGTGTTACTTTAGTTACAGATTGCAAAATGCTAGCTGGAACCATCAATAAGAAATGTAAGATCCCAGATTGAAGTGCAGAAAAAACCATAAAGGAGACTCAAACAATTCTGCAAAAACTCCCTCAAGCTCAGGTGCAGTATATTAACAGAAGATATAACTCAGCAGCGAACAATGTAGCCAAGGAAGCGCGGGCAAAGAATCTTCGGAACTTCTCGACCCAAATTCAGCTGAGGATATCTCAATCCAGTGTGATGTCCAATATTTTTGAGAAAAAAAATATTGTAAATCTTATGTACTTTATTGCTTAATTAATATAATACTTTTTCCATAAAAAAAATCAATGCTGATATTGCAGATTTAATTTACAATCTTAAAAATTTTAGTGAAATAGTCTCAATTTTACAAAATATGTCAATATGATTAAGTTCATCTTAAAAATGAAAAAAATTTAAGTTAAGATGTCGTATTTAATTTGTTAATTAGGCCGACCGAGCGAAGCGAGGGAGGACTCTATATGTGGTGACTTTGTGTCAAATGGGACATGACTTTTTTTTCCCAATTTCACAAAAAAGATTGGATTTTGTGTCATATCCCCAAAATTTCCAAACTATCGTTCAACATGAGAGGTATCATTTTAACCTATCAAGGTTATATCTGTAAAATAGGAAACTAAAGGATCTGGGGTCGAACCCCACTGAACCCACGACTTCACATTTTTTTCTTTCTTCCTTGGACTTTAGTTTACAACTTCTCCTCCTCTTCATTCAATTTTGTCTAAGGCTGCACAAGATCCGGTCCAAGGTACCTGTACCTGTTAGGAACCGAAAAACCCGGACTTGTACCGTACCGGACCCGGAATTGCCGGTACATGTACCGAATCTGAAAGTAGAGACCCGGAGTAGGCCGGTACAGGTACTGGTTCTGGGGTGAGTCTCGGCCTGTCCCGATTAATGATAGCATTAGTTCTTTTTAGGAATCTTACATCCTGACCGTCCACTAAGCATATATATTTCCAATTTTGTTGACCTACTCATTGTTTCTCTCGATTCTTCTTAAGAAAATCTTCTTCTCTTATTCGTTTTTTCCGACAGAGAGCCACCCCACTCACCATTACAGCCTCCACCACTAGAATCACCACCACCGTATTTTTGTTCTCTTGTTCTTTACACTTGGGTACAACTACTATAGATGTTAATTAATTTAGGGTTCATGTTTAATTGAGTTTGGAGAAATTAGGGTTTGTGGTTGTTTAGTTGGGGGTTTAATCGATCCATTACAGAGAAGTTTCGTACGACGGAGAAGATAAGGTGGTGCAATTGGCTAGGATGGAATGATGCTGCTTCACGAATTATTTATAAATCGATTTATCTTCTTCATGTTCTTCAATTTTGTATTAATTTTTTTGGAATCTCATGAATAATTGAGGGAACAGTTTGGAGGTTTGTTCAAATTTGGTGTTACTTTAAGTTAATTGAGATTGGTTTAAGCACTGGGTGATGCCTGGATTTTGTATATTCTTAACGAAATTTGCTTGATTTCGAATTTTAAGGCTTGTAGTCTTATAATAGGGTTTCCTAATTCTATTGTCACGTTTACTGTTTAGTGTTTTTGATTCATTCTTTTCCCTGTCCTTGATTCCAAGTTTTGTTATGTCTTTGAGTTGATTAGAATAGTCTCATACGTTTTGTTATCTTTTGATTTTGTTGAATACACATAGAAATGTGGATTTCGCGATTCAATAACTGATCAAACTCATCTCCTGATCAATGATTAGTACACTGTCTATAACCGATTTAGAGTAGGGGTGTCAACGGCTCCGGGTCCTTCCAGGTATCACTAGACCCGGACCCTACTTATAAAGGTTGGATCCGGGTCCTAACGGTTCCGGTTCCTACACTTGTGGATCCAGAACCGGGCCCGTTTAAATACCTGGGTATCCGCCGGTCCCGGGTACCCATTCGGTCTTAAGAAAACTATTAAAAAAAACTCAAAAACTTAATATTTGTCTCTTTTTGGCTTGGAATTAAATAGTTTTTATAACATTTATTATTATTTCTTATTAATGTACTAAATAAAGATTAAATGTAAGAGAAAAATTTAAAACGAGTAAAATATCAAAGCTAAAACTAGCAAAACACATGAATAAAAGTATGAATAAACGGGTACCCGATACCCACGGGTATTACCCGTTTAGATTCGGGTCCAATCAGGTAATTACCCGTCGGGTCCTAAGTTGCTAATGGATCCAACTTTAGGACCCGAAACCGGACCCAAGTCTACCGGATCCGGGTAATGGGTACCCATTGACAGTCCTAATTTAGAGTCTGGAACATCTTTTGAGTACCAATAGATTTGGATGAAGATGATTACGTAACTGCAGCGGATAAACCCGGTACCGGAATGAAACCGGCCAGTCTCACCGGTACAGGTACAACTCCAGGTGCAGATACCGGTCCTCAAAGTGAAGAAATGGTCAACACCAGGTACAGGTACCGGGTCACAAAAAAAAAACCCGACTGTACCAGCTCATGTGCAGCTCTAATTTTGTCCGTAGAAACTAGAAAGTAATGAAACCCCACCACCACAAACAACACAGCGCCGCCACCTCTACGGATAACACTTCCACCACTGCCTCTGCCATCACATTTCTTCACCCACAGCCACCACCTCCGATAACACCTCCATAGCCACCACCTCCGACGAAACCAACAGCACATCCACAATCACCCACAGATCCTCCACCATCTTTACCGATAGATCCGCCACCATCAGCAGCGCCTCCACCTCCATCACCGCTTCGCCATTAATTCCAGCAAAACACCATTACATTCCTGCAACACCATTAATACCACCACCGCAATCAGTATCACCACCGCCATCGTTCATTCTTTCCTTCACCACCACCATATTTAGCACTGCCATCACCACCACCACAGAATACGCCCGATCATAATGAAAATCTCTCCCACACCAGCAACCGTTACCACCACCACCACCTTCTTCTACCGTAACCAGAAAAACCGTCATCACCATTACAGACCTTCCATATTCGTCACTACCACCACCACCATCATTACAGATCTCAATTTCTTCAACCCAACCAAATGGGTTTCTGCTGGTGTTATCGGTGGTGTCTTTGCTGCTCAAGAGAAGATATATTTTTGAAACCACAATTTCATAAAATTAGGATTATTTATGAGACAATCAAAGAAACTGCTACAGGATTTCCATCAACCGTGATCAAACGAACAAATTTCATATTCAAAGTACATCAAAAACCACATTGATTCGATTAGAATCTATCAATTTCAGTATCATTTTCGTTCAAAATACAAAAAAATAAAAATACAAACATCTCTGTTGATTTTGTTAATTTGATCAATTTCAGTATCATTTTAAGCTTTTATACTTCAACCCATTGATTTTCATCTTGAAACATGATCAAGTTCGACCAATTGTAGAAGAAGATGATTTTTTTTAAAGCAATTGCGGAGCTACAGACTTACACAGTAGCAGATAATCGGGGGAAGAAGATGATGGAATCCGGGTTGGATGCGGATCGATTCAGTAACACAGTGAGTCACCAGTATTCGGAAATCCAATTTCTTCTTCTTTTCACGAGAATCCCTCAAAATTAACATCTCCAGAGAAGATTATTTGAACTGCATAAACCCAGTTATATTCTATGACAATTTTGGCTGGATGATCGTCATCTCTTCATTATTACTCCTGCAAATCATTCAAATAATGTGAAAACCGTTCAAATTTTAGTGAGTTTCATACATACAATCACAAAATTGTTGAGAAGAAAATTTGGGAAACATAGATCTTAATGAGAAAGAAGAAAAAAAAAATAAGTACAGAAATATCAACGGGAGGAGAAGAAAGAGGACTACACGTGGTTAGTACTTAAAGATTTGGGTGAACATATGTATCTCAGTACTTAAAGATTTGGATGAAATATGTATCCAAGTTGTTTTACTAAAGATTTATCTGACCGGAAATTTGGATATCGGCATATCGGCCCTTCTAATTCGTTCACCACTATTCTCTACAAAAAAAAAAAAAAAAAAATGTTAACTAACTTAACAATGTGGATTGTAGGGTTTTTCCAATGTAGGAATTACCAATAGGTACCATTATAATGTTCTTAGTTAGTGGCAGGTCCACCCATTAAATCCCAGTAATCAGAGGTCCATAATTAAAAGAAAACATGAAAATTGACCAAATTTTTTAAGCCCGGGTCCTGCACACGTGAGAGATCAGGTATACGTAATATGAAAATACCACAAATAACCTTTCCTATTTAATATGTTAAAAGAAGGAGAAATATTATTCACATTTCTGCAGATGAAGATGAAGATTTGTCTTTATTCTTTCTCGTTTCTACCGAATCAGATGATGAAGATTTTTCTATTGTAATGTTTCTTATAAGGTTTTGGCGATCTAATCATTGTTGTGCTTGATTATGTTTTCGATCTCCATGGTTGATTTGTCGACTATATATTAGATCTAGATGAATAATCACATTTTTGTTCATTTCGTTGCTAGATTCGATTATTCCACTTCCATTTTAGATGTTTTAGACGTGTTTCAGTTCTTTTTTGTATATGAAGCAACAGTGCGTATATCCCATACTGATAGAAACTTAGTTTATTTTTGAGAAGAAGAAGAAGATGCATCGTTATGATTTACGACGAGAAGATTGTTTGTGTTTCCAGATATGTATATTAACAATGATTTTCGGTTTCCATTCTATTTTTTTCATAGATTCGTTACTAGTTTTTCACATGCAGCTGAAGTTTAGATTATGAATCAGCAGTACATATATGATGTAATTATGTTTTAATTTTGTTATTTTTGTAGTTTTTGATATTTTTCTTCTTCGATCTAGAAGTATATATATGGAATATTGAAGAAGAAAAAAGTGTTTCGATTATGGTTTTTAGAGATTCATTACTTGGTTTTCACATGCAACTGATTTTAGTTTCATTTTGGTTGTTTTTTATATGCTTTTAAGTTGTTTTTGTGTAATAATCATCTGTACGTATATGATATACTGGTGGATTTTGATGGAACAAGTTCAGATCTAAATAAACAATCATGTTTTGTGTTTATTTCATTAGTAGATCTGATACTTTTATGGTTTGTTTTTCAGTTTTCTTTTGTGTATTATCTATCAGTACATATATGTCGTATTGTTTTCTTTTTGTGGTTACTATGAATCTATAGGTTTTCTCTTATTTTTTTAGGTTTGTTATAGTTTGTTTTTGTGTATAAATTGACAGTACATATCTGGTGTACTGATATAAAATTCTTTTGATTCTGTTTGTTCAGTGTTTTGCCACTTTTTTTTGGTTTGATCCATTAGTACATATGGGTAATACTGAAATATGTGTATGAATTGACAGTACATATCTGGTGTAATGAGTTTGTTATGATTATTGAGCATTAAATTACTCGAATTGGTGATTAATTAAGAGTTGATTCTTCATTTTTTCAAAGCTTTAGAGTTGAGGTAATCTTCTAATTCAAATATTTTGGAAATTGATAACGGCAGATGTGATGATGATGATGGTTTACAAGACTGTGCTCTCAAAATTAATGCACCAAATCTAGTGTCATTTACCTATCATGGTTGGGTGTCAAAGGAATATTTTCTTTCCAGTTTTCAAACACTAGAGTCTGCAAGCATTTGGCTTTGTGTACCAAGGGGGCGAAAGATAGGTGCAGTTGTAAGTAAGTTTTTTCAAGCGCTTGCACATGTAAAAAATTTAACAATATGTGCTGCAACCCTACAGGTACTCTTCTTTCTTTTGCTCTCTTTAAATTTTTATGTAATATATGCTCAAACAGATTCCTAAAAACTAATATACTTGCTAATGTTTCTTTAGTTGTGATGAATAGACAATATCCGTTGCGGACGAGTTCGTAAACATTGTACCTATATTTCATAATTTGGAGAAGTTGTTACTAGAACTCGAAGTAACTATTGATAAATCAGTATTTCCACTGCTCAAAGCAGCACCTAATTTGACTCATCTTGAATTTAATGAGGTAAGTATACAAAACTTGTGATGTTTATTACCCATCTTAGAAAAACAAGTCCTGGGTGTTGTTAAGCATATTTATGCCATTAAAAAATTTACTCTTTTAATGTTTATCTGTTTCTTTTTTTTTTCTAATCCCAACCCAGAACATTCACGACAAAGTAGAAAATGAAGATTGGGATGGTCTTATGTTGACAACAAGATGTTTGTTTGAACACCTCCAGTCTGCTTGTTTCATGTTTTTTAATGGAAATGCGAGGGAGATGAGGTGGTTGAAACTAATTCTGAGGAATGCAAAAGTTTTGCAGCGGATATATACTCGAATTTGTAAGCAGTGCAACAGATATGTACTCAGATTTGTAAGCAGTGCGGCATATATGTACTCAAATTTTTTAGCAGATATGTGCTCGAATTTGTGAGCAGTGTGCCAGATATGTACTCAAATTTGTAAGCAGTGTAGACACACACGTTTGGTAGCAGGGGGTATTATGGTCATTTCTATGTTTTAATTAATTTTGGACCTCTGGATAAAAAAAATCTGGTGGGCCTTACTACAAATAACTATATGGGATTTGGACCAATCATCAAATTTTCCTTTTCCAATAGGTGTGGGCCTCCGACAGCTGCAGCAATCATATTACAGGTAAAAATATGTAGTGATCGGAGTCCGGTGAGTTAAAATAACCCAGCCAGTTCTATAATTTTGTTTTATAAATTTATAAGTCCGACTCCGTGCCATTAAGACGAAGCTAAATTGAGTACAAAATTTAGTTTTGCGTCAATTTTTTCGGTCAGCCATCCCACCGTGGCAGTGGTCATCTAGTCATTAGTCAGCTGACCACAAAATTTGCAATGGTTCCTCTTATTTCTGTAAAAAATCATGAAATGATTGAATACGTTTGAACTCGACATGACGCGTACTCAATTCATTAAATTAGCTATACAAGTTTGAATGTCTGATCATGCTAGTTGTAGTTGCTAAAATCTAACAACCACACTCAAAGAAATCTACACCTAAAATGAAGATCTACTCAACAAAGAAGAGATGGAGTGTATCGAAATAAACATGGACACAAGAGTTTTGACGTGGTTCGGCCATTAATGAAGCCTACGTCCACGATGTTTCACTAAGATTGGTGGTGTTACAAAATCGGTGTTACATACAAACTCCATTAAAAGGGATGGAGTTCTTGTTGAGCTCTAGGTTGTGGGAGGGAGGAGAAGACCATCTCTACAAACATCTCTCTCTTTCCCATATAAAGGGTAGGGATACAAATCAAGTTACAATAGTGCCCTTAGGGATGACTAGTTGGGATAAGATCTAGTGAGAGGACCTTATTCCCTAAAAACAATTGTATCAAACTAAGCTACTTCTATCCTAATTTCTCGACACGTGTTCCTAAGATATTTTGTCACTACATTTATGCCCCTTTTCTTGAGGTTTGATCGGGGAGCAATCCTTAAGAAAATCCTTCGGATCATGCATTCGCGTCGTTGTTGTTGTTTTGCCTTTGATACTTCTTCTTCGGACCTTGACTTAATGATTCTCTGTCAACTGCTTGCTAGTGGCTACTTGGGCTTTTTGTTGGTCTTCTAGTTGTTGAAACATGGGCTTGGGGTAGCATGTCTTCGGACCAGGTGAACCTCACTATTTTCTGTCCGATCGATATGTGTTTCCCGATCTATAAGTGTTTTCCGGTTTATACATTTCAATCTCGTTCGTTGTTGTAGTACTTTTTTCCTCTTTAATCGGCTCTGGATAGGTTTTCCAAAAATTTGGAGGCGAACCCAAATTTCATTGAGGTGGATAATCGACTCGGAGTTGACTGTCTCGTCCTTCAAAATATCTTTGTCCAGGTGGTTTTATAACGCACAACTTGGTGGAAACACGCATCTGTAGTAGAGGCATCACAAGCTTCAATCTAACTGGCACAAGTAATGTTTTTGGTAACAATGGTTTATAATCTTGTTTACAATGATGTCTGGGAGTGACAACCGAATACAGATGGATTATTCACGGCTCGAAGAAACTATCCAACTGTGCCCAACTTTGGTGATGAGCTCTGTTGGTACTGCTGACTATCGCTTCGACTTGTATTCTTGTTGAGAATTTCTGATGTTGAGTTGCTATTTTTGGTTTTAAGTGACTTCCTTTTCTGATACGAGTCTTGTAGTGTCTTCCTCTGTTGTGGGCCCTTTGTTGGGGTAAGTTGATAATTCGGTTGAATGGGGCCTCGGATGTACTTTTCATTGAGTTGTATAGCTTTACATTGTTGCTGAAGGAACTGAACAGAAGAATACAAACTGCGTTTGCAGTATGCATACTTTCCCCTATTCTTGTACGAAGTTTCAAAGCAATTAAAGGTTGCTGATTGTTGTCGTCGTGTTGTGACATTCTTCGTAGCTCTGTTGCCATCGGGTTGTACTGTGTAGTCTTAGCTAACAGTTGTGAACTGAACCATGACCTCTGCCCCGAACTATCAGTCTCCCTTGGTAATCGCCGCTCACTTCGGGTCGGATTGCTATTCTTTCGCCTGAAGTATATATGAAGCATTCCCGAACTGACTAGACTTTGGACAATCTGGTCATGCACTCATCATGTTCGAAGTTTTTGTGTTTCTCCATGGTGGTCTATGCTCAAAATTTTACTGGTTCAGCGGGCATCAGTTCTTGTCGAATTGTAGTAGAAACTCTCTAGACGGACATGGGTTGTTGCTGCTTACGAGGAAAAATGACAATTTCTATATCTCAAGTACGATGCAAAGTCAAACCTTTGTTGTTAGCATAAACATCACAGTGAATCGACCCATGTTACTATTCAGTTAGCTGAAAATGAAAAGGAAATGAGAGGGTTATAGGCTTAGCACCTTAATTCTAGCATTTTTCTGGTCGAACTTGTTTCCATACGACTCTAAGGATGTGACCGATTGTTCCCGTACTCGCGATGTTACTCACTAAGCATGCTCATGGCATGAATCAGCAAAACATTTTTGGTCTAAAGTGAAAAGAAGCATGCAAGTTATGGCATATTAACATGGTTGTAGATTTTTTGAGTTTTTCCTAATCTTTCCAATTATGCAAACAACCATTGAACTACGCAGTATAACAATTTCTAAAAATAGATGATACTTACCTGTTTTTCAAAACCGACTGATTGTCTTGGCATCCCCAGTTTGCTTCAAAGCATGACGAGGGTGTTCTCCTGTCGCTCCTGCAAAGCACTTTTCTTGCATCAATCTTGTATCTATCTGATTGTTGTCGAAGGGACTGCACAAAGGAATACATTCTGCTTCATCCTAGTACGCGTACTTTTCCCTATTCGTTTGCGGAGTCTCGAGACAACAATTGTGCCCCTGTGCCCCAGACTAGCTCTCGTCCTTAGTTTCCACGTATTTCTTCTCTCCCAAAGATGTGCATCCAGATCTGTGCAAAAAATACTTAAGCTCCTGCAATGCGCGAGGGCTAGTGACAACTATATCAAATAGCCAAATATCATCATGTTTGGTACAAACGATATCACATTCGTAATTCTCAATAAAACATGTGATAAGGGTCTGTCAAATGAGCTACGAAGCACACATGTTTGTTTTAACACTATTAGAACGAGTAATCAGTTGAGATTTTATAGTGGCCGATGATGAACCGAAATGTGTGGATGACATGTCCCCTTTAGTTAAAACAACTTGCAGTCTTGGGGATAGGCGATACTTAGCTTGTTTTTTCGGTGATAGATTTTGGTTTTGCTGCTGGCGATGAAGTCCAAAAGTTCCTTTTTTTCGACCTGACAAGTCCCGATACTTGGGCGCATTGTTCTATTGTACTTTGGAATGGTATGGAAGGCTAGCTGTAGGCTCTACTCGTACATTACTCGACTCATAACCGGACTATATAGTTACTTGTGATCTTGTTTGTTGTCAGTGGTGTCGACACGGTATGGTTTGTCGCTGCAACTTCTTGCTTGATTCATACACTCGGGAGACTCCGTGATCTCATTGCATCCTTCGTCTCACCGCAACGTTCATTTGGTTGGTGATCTCGGTCCGTAACCACGATTATCGACTAAGACAATTACTCTTCTTATCTTCCGTGTCCCTGTATGTAGTCTCCTCTGTTCGTGTTACCCTGACATAGCTTTGGTTTCCATCGACCATTCCTGTTTTGGGCTGATTGGTGCTGGTTGCTTTTGCGTTTTATTTTGTCCATCATGTAGCTTCCGTGCACACCATTTAGCCTCCATGTGATATTTAGCTCAGTTTGTGTTAGTCTGTTGATGACCGATTAGAAGCCGCCTCTGTTACTGTTGTCTTACAAATACGATGTACTTATGTTATTCAAGTCTCCCACGCTGATGAACCGACAGATCGTCGTCCCGATTGTGTTTCCCCTTTCATGTATAACTGCTCGTAGTTTTAGCATACATATTTTCCTGCAATACTAATCATTTCAGAGTAGGCTATTCCATATTTGTCGAACACACTCAACAGGGAGGGTCATCGGGCCCAATGCCATGTCCCGATTGAGGTATCTCATCACTATCTTTTAGATTCAGTGGAAGTGTATTAGTCGTTCCTAGCTGCTAGGCCCGATGGTCTCGAGTGGTTATCGACCAACCATCTCGGGAAAGTGGTCACGGCCACTTGCAATGGGGGTAACCTATCAAGTGTAAGTAGGTTACCTGGCCGAGAAGAAATCGTATCTTAACAGCCTTTGGTAACTGGCTTCCAACCACCATAACCCTTAGGCTACCTCGGCACTTGCACACTGCCACTACCCCGAGTATCGAATAGCCAGTCGACTGTAAGCCACCTCGGCACTTCCACACTGGCGTTGCCCCAAGTATGAATGACCATTCGAGTGTAAGTCACCTCGGCACTTCCACATTGGCGTTGCCCCGAGTACGAATGACCATTCGAGTGTAAGTCACCTCGGCACTTCCACACTTGCGTCGCCCCGAGTACGAATGACCATTAGTCGCTCATGTCTTATTTCCTACCCCTCGTGGTTTTAAAGAAATAAATGAAAAGTTAGCTCCTAGCTCGTCTAGGGCTCTTATATCACCTCGGATCATTCCGTTTGATGACCCGAGTACGAATGACCTGTGTGTTACAGTACGCTAACAACCCAAGGCGTCCCCCAAGTTATTATTTTCCAAAGCCTGTGTAGTCTAAGTTGGAGTCAGAAGTCTTAGACCATCTCGGGCCATTCCGTTTGATGAGTCAAATACGAATGGTATATCGCTGCGTTTATCATACCATCACCTTACCGTTGTGTGTTTCATATAGTACACTATGTTCCACGGATATTCAATTTCGATCCCTTTTCGTTGCCACGATTTGTGAGTTCTTTCTTTGATCTTGGAGTTATCAGTTATCTCCCGAAGAATGCCTTCATTCTACCGTTTATCCGGATTTGTCCGTTTCACGCTTCACCCTGACTATACGCTTTGTGTTAGGATTGACAGAGTCCTACATTGCATCCGTAGTAGATTGATGTTGGCAAGGTGAGATATCGTCTCACTGGTAGTCAGGCTTGGTGTGTTCATGTACAAAGGTTTCGATGGGCAAACAGTTGTGATATTTCCCGAGGTTGCAGTCGGCCGTTGCAGCGAGGTAATCGATTCCGTACTGATGATGCCCGAGATGATTTACTGTCCACTGATCTAGGGTATGCCCAAGTTGTTTCATGTTGGCCCGGAATGACTTGCTCCTGATTTGTTGAAACGGAAAGGAAGTAGTCGTGAGTTGGTTCTCTGGAGAAGCATTTGCTCCTTGTCCGTTCAGCATCACACACTAGAGGAATGTCTCAGTCACGCGTTGGTCCAAGTATCGCCAAATCTCCCACGCCTGTAGACTAATTGGGAAGAGAAGTGATTGCTGCTATTTCGGCTCACGACCATTCCAAGATCGATGCTCACCATCATGTCACCGTTGTATCTCGCCCGATTAACTCAAAGGTCCCTGTGAATTCCAGTTATAAGTTAGCAACTGCAAAGAAAGTATAGACCCTTGAAATGAAATTCTCAATTTCTGAAGCTCTTTGATAGACTCGTCATGTGGTTTCACTCAGCGCCTTCTCAAGAGTTTTTGCATATGTTACTCAAGATATCAGCAATTAAAGATCTTGAGACAAGAGGGAAAGTATTCTCCCCTTTCTTAGGTGTCGCTTATAAGTTGATGAGCCTTGCAAGCTGGAATCGACAATGTGATCAGTCCGAGTTGGTTGTTATCCCGACGATCATTCGCAACAAAGGAGTGTTCACTGCTAGGACCAGAAGTGTATTGGCTATTCCCCGACTCGAGTAGGCGCAACAGCTTGGTATATTGCTTTGTCCCGAGATGACTGATTGTTGTTCATAGTCCTCCTGGAATAAAATAGTAAGTCCCGATGAAGTGAGATGGGTCATTCTACCGTGTTATTCATCGTGCGAATTCTCCAAGCGATCAGGGTCTCCTTATTTGGCTTTTCGGTCCTCCAACAGTGGCTAGTCATGGTAGGATTATATCGCTACGACCTGACAAATGAACAATTGAGATCATGAAGTAGCTTTTCATGGTTAAAACGATCATCTTTATCTCAATAAATAATTTCAGCGTCATTTACAATAATGCGCATGAGTACGTTAAATGCCTGTATGTATGAACCCCTTATCATGTCTAATAACAACATGTTAATAGCGTTTGTGTACCCTTGAAACATAAGTAAAAGGTGTGTGTGACAATATCATACTAAGCTGCTTGCAAAATTCTTAAGTTCACTTTAATGAGATCTCATGGGATGTGCACATTCATTTAGAGTATATCATGTAAGCAGTAATAGAAAGGAATCAAAAGATAAGAGAAGAAAAGTGTGTCGTCCAGTTTGTTGTTTCAAGACAAGCTCATCTAGAGCTGAGGCCCGAGGAGGTCTCAGAAATCCTTGACTTGTCATATGTAGAGCTGCCCTGATTTCATTGGTGACATTCATGAGAGAACTATTACTGCGAGCTTTTGTGTGCTCGGATGTGTTAGTTGGGAGAAGTGTTCTCACTTATCGCCCGAAGACGATGAATGCCCGATACGTGTTGGTCACAGACGTTTCTGGATGGAATCCGAGTGGATTGTATGTGCCCCAATGTGATCTGGCGTGAGTAGTTGCAGCTTGAGATACTACTTCCTTCCTTTCTTAGTTGATTGACCTGAACAATCTGTTCCAAGATAGCTTCCTTAGACGAAATGATATTTCATGAGCATACTAATATGGTTAACTCCAAGATGGTTGGTCCGAAGTGATCGTCCATGACATGATCTTCCAACATAATCTCACTGAAGGGTCTATATTCGATCTATCATCATTTTTCTGCAATATCCAGTCAATCGAGTGAGTACCCCGAGCAAATTCTAAGCCTGATTGCATATTTGAAATCTAATCGACAAAAGTATTACTAACTACATGATTTATTTTCTCCAAAATTAGGCCAAAAAAGTGGGTATTTGATGTTTTCGAAGTAATTTCAGGTAGGATTTTATAATTATACACACAATCTGATTCGGATCATTCACTAGAATTTGAGTGTTATGAGCAAATTCGAACATTATACGCGTTGTATTGAGTAAACTAAGTGTTCCAGAAGGGTGGTACTTAGCCCTTATTTTCGATAGCTAGTGTCATGGCCTGCACTTTTGCAAGTGACAACTGATCCTTACTATCGTTTCAAAGAAGTAATTGATGTTGCTGCGACTCATAACTATCCATGGGGTTAACATCCGCCACCGCGTAGCTGCCTCATTCAGTTTCATGATTCTAGTAGGTTCTCCCGATATAGCTTTGTAGTTGAGTTGTGATGTCCGGCGTTGGTTAAAGATGGAGTCTGAAGCGTTCTTGAGATGATCATATCCGAGATGGTGATTCAAGGTGATCTGATACAAGAAGCGTATGTGAGTCCGAGTTAATCATGTATGCAGTTCTTCTCCCAATGATGGGTATTGGCCAGAAGCTGATGAGACCCGAACTAAAGGTTGTATGGAGGAGTGCATAAGGTATATTGATCCGAGACAGATGATCCAAAGTGATTATTCATAATGGTAGCTTCTTGAGCTAATTTCTCCAGAGCTGATTTCACTCCTTTCACCATCTTCTGCAACAAGAAGTCAGGCAAGTGAGCACCCAAGGTAAACTTAAGCCAAATGTATTGTTGGCGACATGATCTATTTCCTCCGAATCAGGCCAAAACATTACTTAACGTTTTATTAAATAACTTGAGGAAAACAGGCTTTGTCAATTAATGACAAAATCCAGGACTGGTCGTTAGCCTTTGAATGTTTAACATATCGTAACAGATGAATTCGGATGTTAAACGCTCTGTAATGAGCTAAGTGTTTGAGGGTGACGGTACTTAGCTTTCAATCCTGACAGTTGAGAGTAGATATCATCTACAAATTGTGACACGATCCACATGTCCGAGGTGGCCTGCTCAGAGAGTATTGTTTCGTTTCCATGAGTAAAGTTGCCCTTCCGTTGGAGTCTATGCCGTCGCCTGAGGCTCGTGCTCATGCTTTCAATATCATTCTGCTTCTCGATTGATACTCGGGACTGGGTTTATTCACCTACGACTTTCAATTCGGATAAGTAGCAGTTTTTTTTTTTTTTTTTTTTTTTTTTTAAAGTTAAAATTAAATGACCCCATTAGATGTCATTGTCGTAGATGCTCTAGTTAAGGTATAATTCTAACAACACAGGATTATTAAGATAAGCGACATGTTCAAGTAAAGTGAAAGTACATTGAAGAATTAAGCCTGGTGACAATCTAAGTGGTTAAGGTGACGGATTTAGGCAATCGGATTAATGGGTCACCAAGGATTCAAATGCAATTTCAGGTTCAATCGAGAGATAATGAGATTACTCAAAATGAAAGGCCCAAATTCAAAATGAATAAGCGTGGATTGACAGGGGCTGGTCTCTTCGCAAACTATATAGCGAGACATCACCCTTTCCCATGATATCCCTTGTATTTCTCATTGTATCTCATTTGATGGCTAGATATCATGCCAAGCTTGGAAACTTGTAATTCATAGCTACAGGTTGTGAAAGCAATTCATATCATGGCATACATCACGGATCCTCAAATATCGAAATGAAAACTATTCACTTTGGTATCTGCTCGATGTATGCCATGTAAGTAAAAAGGGGTATGGCCAATATGGGTAGCTCCGACCTGTCACTTTGGTATCTGCTCGATGTTGACTGGCACGAGATGATTTTGAGCCGAGTAAGTTGACTGATTCGCCCCGATGTGGAATTACACGAGACTGAGTTTCCATCGATGAACCTAGAGGTGACAAAACAACAAGGTTTGGTCGAACAGTAACGTTAGGTCCCGATGATGATCTCTTCCGAAACTGAGTTCTGAGACCCGATTAATCTGATGATGGTGCCATGAATTTTGATCGCCTAAAAACAGAATTCGATGAACTATTGTGATCAAACCCAAAATACGTTTTACTGATGTAACCGAGCCCGACGATGATTGCAATTTATGATCTGGAATTCATCCAAGGTGAAGATAGACGAGGTGGTGATAAGCTATGTCCAAAGTTCTTCATTCCATGTAAGTCAAAAACTGTTGTTTCAGCTGGAGTTGGCAGGCGAATCTAGTGTACCGGTAAGGTTACGATACTTGAACTAATTGATCTGAGCTCGGTCCAACTGTGGCAGTTTTCCGGTGACGATTTCCTTTGAGATTGAATTGGTGAATCCCGATTAAGTTGGTGGTGATTTCACAAATTTTATCTTTCTGTAACTCCCGATGGCTAAGGCAAGAGGCGGTACCCACATCATGGTTAAGAGAATCCCTGTACCAACAAATCAATTAAGTGAATAGCCGAGAAGAGCAACTGTATCATCCGATTCAAGACATAAGATATAGAAGCCTCGGCTAAAACGAATTGGAAAATTCCCCAAATCATCTAAAGATTTCGTTATTCAAAATTTTCACAATAGCTTAAATGGGTTTGTAAAACAAGATCTGTTGATGGCGAATCTCCCATCAAAACATAAATCGAGCACAGGTTTTGAAAGAAAATCCAATTTTTTCTCAAGAACAAACCCTAGGTTTCACAAAATGCCTTTTGAGAATCTTTTAACTTGAGCCATTCAAATCTCAATGTTTTAGAACAAGACAAAAGAGGAGATAAGGAAGAAGATTCGTCCTGTTTCGATTTGTTCTTTGTTGACGGTATCTCTGTTTCCAATCTGGTTTAAGTTCTCCCTATACTCGTCCCTGCTTTCACATACAGAACTTCCGATGTTTCTCTCCAGATGTTTCTGTTATTTGTTGTCTAAAGATCGCTCTTTCTGGACAAAGTTCCATATTTATCCCTCACACTTCAGTCTATTCGATAGTCAGTAGATCAGTACTCACTTCCCTCAAACTACTTCAAAACCAAAAGTTGCAGAAGAAGACTCTCGCTCCCCTTAGTCGGCGCCAGAATGTAGTTGCTAAAATCTAACAACCACACCCAAAGAAATTGACACCTAAAATGAAGATCTACTCAACAAAGAAGAGATGGAGTGTATCGAAATAAACATGGACACAAGAGTTTTTACGTGGTTCGGCCATTAATGAATCCTACGTCCACGGTGTTTCACTAAGATTGGTGGTGTTACAAAATCGGTGTTACATACAAACTCCATTAAAAGGGATCGAAGTTCTTGTTGAGCTCTAAGTTGTGGGAGGGAGGAGAAGCCCATCTCTACAAACATCTCTCTCTTTCCCTTTTAAAGGGTAGGGATACAAATCAAGTTACAATAGCGCACTTAGGGCTGACTAGTTAGGATAAGATCTAGTGAGAGGACCTTATTCCCTAAAAACAGTTGTATCAAACTAAGCTACTTCTATCCTAATTTCTCGACATGTGTTTCTAAGATATTTCGCCACTACACTAGTTATGTTAACGATAAATTGCAACATATTTCTCATGGTGCTTACTCCTCATTAATCCCATTTAAAGCATTATGAAAATTTCTTCTTACCTTACCGATCTTTGTTATACTAGCCTGAGAGACTCCTAGTAATTATTGAAGATTTTCACTCGTAATGAAAGAAATAAAATTGCTAAACGATGAAATCATGCATGTATGCAATAAATAAAGATGCAAGTTGATCTATCGAGATGTTGGTGAATATTGAAAACCTAGACTAGAGATGGACTCTCTTTTTGCTACAAATTAGGGATGCACATAGATACAGTCTCCAAAGCCCAATCAAGCCCACAAATGAACAAAGGCATAAACAAACTTCATCAACCAGCCAAGTTTGCTGTATTTGATGTTTCAGGATATAAAGAGGCGCACATATCCAACATTTAGTTCATATACTTCATTACATTCATTTGCACACAACTTTTAAAAGAAAACACGGAGAAAAACACCGCTGACAAAGGTAAAGATGATAAAAAATATTGAAATTAATAACAGTAACCACAAGGAGGAGGTGGCGACAGCAAAGGTGGTGGTGTTGGAGGAGGGAGAGCAGGTCTTATTGGGGGGTTACCTATAGGAGGAGGGGGGGCTCTGGGTCTGGTTCTTCGACTTGATCTTCTCCTAGGTGGAGGGGGTGCAAGTCTGCTGGGTCTTTGACGCGATCCTCTCCTCGGTGGAGTGGGTGCAGCTTTAGATCTTCCACCTGGCCCTCCCGGCCGTGCCATCGGTGCATCCACTTTTCCGTATTCAACATGATCAATAACTACTGATAACAACCTCCGGCTAGAGATGCAAAGTTCCAAATTGATTTTATTATCATCAGTAGAAACACTAGCAGCGTGGGAGCCACTATAACCCCTCCTTGCCATCTCAAACAGTACAAACACAAACAACATAAGAAGAACACGAAGAACAAAAACAGGCTTCTTCATTGGTAGTTAATTCAAGAGCTCTGTTCTAGCAAACATCTAACATGCATTCTTATCTTAATTAACCTTCTCTTTATTAATCACTCAAGAGTCGTAATTCATAACGCGTGATACCGAGTCAAAGTGTTAAAATTCAGATTTTGAAAGTGTTGGTTAGATTTTGCATTTTAGTATTCTTCTTAGAGCCTAAATTATCAACCTCCCCCCCCCCCCCCACCCCCCCCAAAAAAAAATACTAGTATTAAAATTTTAAGTAGGTACGGGTGGGAACATTTGGAGCCTAAATCCGTCAGCTTGGTCTTCGACTAGATTTTGTTTGAGTAATTGCATAGTTGACAATCTTAAATATCTGGTTCGTGACCACGCAAGTAATAATCAACGAATTGTGGGAACTTCAAAAGAAATTGTATGTTAGAGACACGTTACAGATATGTTCATTTTGTTGTATATAATTTGAAAAACAGACATATGTTCATATTTGTTTAGTCATTTCAATACAAGTTAATTTTTCACATTATCATACCATTTTGCCAATGAGTTCCCGCATATTTTTCATGGTCCTCAATCTCTTCTATGTAAAGCGTCGTAGTACATATTAAATTCACCTTCTTCTCTCTTATCTATGGAAAGAACCAATGTACGACTCTAAGAAAACTAGAAAAGTGAGAGGCGTTGGGGAAAATTGAATTTATCACTCTTCTATAAATATGTTAGGGTTGTACTCGCTAATACTGAATTCATTTCGAAATGAAGGGAACTAGTAAGTGTAGTTTACTTCCACCGAGCTTTCAAAATGAAGATTCTTTCATAAGATCACTTGAAGAGAAAAAAAGACATTTCAGCTAGAACAAGAATTCACATCTTCATCGTTAGGTTAGTCATGTTGTTATATATATTTGATAAAATAAGCTCCCAGAACTTTTCATGATCCTCGTTGTTTGTATAAAAATGTTACGGTATGTCTTCTCCCGTTCTCCCCGCCTTACTAATTTATGCAACTTCCATCCGTAACTAAAGATAGAGACGAAAAAAATTGCACTGTTAATTAGGAAGGTATTACAGCCTAATAGGAGTCTTCTTTTTCAAGGGACCAAATACAACTGAGTTGTGAAGGACATGCACCAGATGACAATATTTAGTCATGAGATGTTGGTGGGAAATTGATTTGATATCACGTGAAAAAGAAATGGCAAAAGAGTTGAAATCATTACAAAATTATCATGTTGACATCGACAATGGGATTTGAACCCACACCCTCATACTAGTTGTGATCAACCAGTGGTGATGATTCATGGCATGATCAACTTCCTAATTGCACAACGATTATTGATTGTAAATTGTTTTTGTCATTCTTCCTCATATTTTTGTATGAAATCATGAAATGACAATATACGTACTTGACTTGAGACATGCTCAATTCATTTAGTTTTAGTTATATAACAAGTTTAAATGTCTGATCATGCTAGATTGCTAGTCATGCATGTATTGTTAACAATAAATCCCAAAACATTTCTCATGGTGCTCACTTCTCGTTTTTCTATATAAAGTACACAAAGGGCTTATCATAGATTGTAGGCTAGCCCACCAGAGTCGTCAACATTGATTCTTTCCATATACGAGAGAAAGAATACGTTTTGGGATACCGGCACCAATTAGCTATGTTAGGAATTATTTTATGTTTCCTTGCTTGCTTTCAAGTTTTCTACTAATATGCATAGGTTTATTCGTTCAATCCCTTGAGAGGGTTTGATTTGATGGAAGGAGTCCAAGATAATACAACGACGGCAATAACGATGCCATCACCATTTGTGAGTAAAACATATGATATGGTGGATGATCCATCTACAGATTTTATAATTTCTTGGAGTCCAAGTAATAATAGTTTTGTTATTTGGGAACCATCAGAGTTTGCTAAACATGTCGTGCCTTTGTTTTTTAAGCATAAAAGCTTACGTGTCTTTTGCAAGCAGTTGAATGCTTATGGGTTCAGGAAGGTTGATCCTGCAAGGCATGAGTATGCACACCAATGTTTTTTAAGAGGTCAAAGACACTTGTTGAAGTCAATCGGGAGGAAAAAACCTGTCAGTGTGCAGACGCAGACGCAGCAACAGCAACCTCAAGGACAGCTGGCGCATGCGCTGAAGTTATTCCGTTGTAGCGTGTGTTTGTGATATGAGTGTAGCAGTAGATTGCTCATGTGTTGGTGTCATTGATGCTTAAACACATCTTCTTCTTCTTGATTGTTAAAAGTGAAATTTTGATTGGTCCACTTATTTAGAATTTAAAACACTTATTTGGAATGTGCAGTTAACTGCAATGTGAACGGGACACATTAATTTTTTTTTGGATTATTGTGTTAATTCTATTTTTGCACCTTGGAATCCGCAATCAAGAATGCTGCAGAAAATTGTGGGGATGTTGATATATTTTCTAGATTTCTTTTGTGATTGTGTTAGGACGATTAGAAAATAAAACAATGAAGCTTCTATTCTTCTTGCATGTTAAAGATGAGAAAATAAATCTGCATGTCGAGTAAATTCATTGTACAATTTCATACAAGTTTTATTCTGCGCATATATTGCATTCCAGTGGTGCGTTATGATCCTTGGGCTTGCCTGTTGTTTTTCCCATCTCTTCATTCCCTAAAATAAGAAATGACAGAAATATTTGAAATGAATATGTATTTAGTATGGTTATATTACGAGTGTGGACATTGAGGAGGTGGTTAAACACTAAGTTAGTTTCACCCGGGAGGTTCTAGTGACAACATATAGCCTCCCCTGTTTCAATTTCAATTTGGGAGTTGCTTCTAGGATCAAACGTAGGCTTGGACACATAAGGTCACTCACGCGGCGGGTACCACGTCAGGCTGGTTTCACAAGGCATCAGGGATCATCTCCTTCGCTTGACAGTGGAAAGATAACGAGTTGATTTGTCCTAGTTCCAACTCAGCATGGTGATCTGACTCGGCTACAAACCACATTTTTGTTTAATTAAGTAAAGTATTTAAATTTCGATTAATTGAAAAAGTATCACTAAACTTGTGATTTTTATTCCGAAAAGTTATCCAGTTATTGTCCTTGATGAATTGGTTCCTGTCTGATGCCTAAACTAGAAGAGCTGCTTAATTTGTTTTTGTTCTTTTGATGCAGGACAATGGGAGAGATACAAGGGCAAAACGAAACATTTGAATAGAATTGAGAATAAGGATACAAAATACTACAAATTCAATCATTTTGGTTTTTGATTTGTTCTTGTTTCATCTGTGAGGACTGGCTACTTGAGTTGTAACCTAGCTAATCTCCTTACTGCGTTGTATCAATATGTGGTCTTAGTATTCCGGAGGCAAAAATCGGGGTTTAAACATGTTACTTTTATGTAATTATCATCGAAGTTTATAACCATGTCACATGTATGTTGTTTTCCTTTTAGTTATTTTTATCCAAATTTTATTGAAACAAGGGAAAAGAATAAGTTGAGAGACGCCTAGGCGATACAAACTGGGCGACTAAAAAGATTACCCAAAACACACTGACATCAAGAGTCAGTTCTACAAAACATAAAAACTTCGCAAATTCGCTAAGGTGAAACACAAACAGAAGTAGGCCAACGATGCTACTACCTAACAACCAATACACTACAAGGAGGCTACCAAGCTAACTGAAAAAGCTATAAAAACAAATATGGAACAGAGCAGCCTTATTACCAATACACGAAAACTCACACTAAGATCTCTTATTCATTTGGGATCTTTGCCCCTTCCTGAAATTTCTTTATTATCCTTGTTAGGACTTCCATTCCATTGAATCCTGTGAAGTTCTCTATCTCTCCTCTTTGAATCTTTTTCATCTCTAGGCAAGGAGACATTTTTCTGCACCTCAATATCATTTTCAACTGTGAATGAAGCTTTAAAAGCTTTGTCATTTGCTCCCACTTTGTTGATTGGGAATCTACTTTCTTCTGTAAAGTCACTAAACACCGTAAAAGGATTTCTTTTTGGAGATTGTTGTGTCTTACCTTCTATAGGAGGCGGCTTACCTTCATTTCTAGGAGGCGAATTCTTCTTCCCTTTAACTGTTGTCCAATTCTTCTTTTTTTTGCTCGGTAAATAAGAAATATATTAAGGAAGAGGCTAATTACAAAAACAATGTAGGAGTAAAATATCGCACACGTTAGTAATCAAGCGACGAAAAGAATACAATCTAAGCGAAGAGTATCGCACACAGCAAAGTTGAGATGACACACCAGATGATGTCAGCAAAGTCACCAGTAAAGTACGAAGAACTGTGCGAAGAGGTACGCTATGCGAAGATGAGCGATTGTATATGAGCGAATGTGTCGCGTAGTGATCCCGAAAATAGTGGGTTTCTTAGCTGTCATCCACTATGTAAAATCCTATATAAAAGAGAGAGGTCATTACTTGTGAGGGGGTTCTAGAGTGAGTCTTGGTCAAGAAATAGAGAGAGACAGAGAGTAAATATAGGGCAAATAGATCATTGTAATAGTTGGATCAATCTTTGTAATTCTATCTACATTTCATATAATAAGAAGATGATTACCTAAATTCTCATTTACTGATAGTGGAATGTCATTGTCAGATTTATGACAACTACAAACAACAACAAAGCAAGTCACCAAACAGAGGGAGGGGAAGACAAGTAAAAACGAAGGAAATCTGAAAAACCCCACAAACTAAGGAGGTTCAAACAATAACGTTCTCCAGTTAGCAATAACATCCTGGAAAACAAAATTGACAGGAATTGAATTGGTTGAAGCCCAATGATAAGAACTGACTTTAATTTCAGTAATGATAGCATCTACGACTCTTCTTTTATCACTGAAGCAGCGAGCATTTCGATCTAACCAAACATTCCAACAGATGCTCGTAGGGATAACATTCCAAACAGCTTTTCCAATGAAAAAGAAATAAGGTGAGAGATACAAGTCTAACCCTTTGGCCAAGTCTAACCCCTTTGCATCAAGAGTCGTGTGAGAACCATTTTCCGCCTGCATCACATCTACACCAAAAGAAGTTGGAGTTAAGTCTCCGCCCTTTGAAAACCCTACCATATTTAAATCTCCAGACCAAGGTAGCATGGTCCATTTGTTGTGTTTTTATTTAGGAGTTGTCATGGATTCTTTATGATCCTCGATATCTTTTATTTACGGAAAATGGGTCATTTGTCCAAATATTTTTAAATCACGGTTCAAATGGACGAGTAAAAAATAGTTTGGGTGAAATGGCCAAAAAAAATAGCATGGATGAAACTGGATTCATCCTAGCTTAAATTTAAAAAATAGCAAGGATGAAACTGGATACATCCTGTGTAAATTAAAAATAAGAAAAAATATTTGAAAATGGGCACGATGAAACTGATTACATCCTGCCTATTTTTATATTTTTGTCCATTTAAACAGTATCAAAATCTAATTTTCCATTTCACCCAGGAATTATTGATTTTGGTCCTTTTAACTAAATTTATGTTTTATTTAAGGCGCTACGATATGTAATTTACTCACCTTATTATCTTTCTTTCATGAGTGCCAACAATAGAAACCAACGCGCCTATTTCTTGGATAATGAGAGGTTGGTGGGAGCTAAATTTATCTTCTATTGGACCGCCTTTCATGAGTTCCATTTTGCTGCCATGAAAAATATCTAAAATTAGTTTAATAGAGTGTTTCGATTTGTTTATAGTTTGTCAAACTAGTGTTGTATTTAATGTCTCTTTCAATGTGTACTCTGGGATCAAGATCATTATGAAGGTTGTATGGTAATATGTACACTGATATGATTTTTTTTTTTTTTTTGAAGCAACTGATATGAAATGATCATTGTGGATTAAATAATTTATTACTTAATGTATTATCTTTATCATGCAAAAAAATGTTGATAAAATAAAATAAAATAAAATTGAAACACCGGTGGTTCGGCTAAGGGAAATGGGAGAGTTAGACCGGAAAGTGTTCCTTAAAGCTTTCAAAGATAAATGGAAGGTCTGTTCAAGAATTTTGGATTTTAATGATAAAATGACAGTGTAACTTATGAAAATTTTATTTAATGTGATTGAGTTAATGGGGACAAATTAAGAGGCGTGAAATACATAAAATCAAAAGAAACGGAAAAATGGAGGGAACATAAACCTAGACCCCAAATAGGAAACCGAAAACTACTTGAATCTAAAGTGAGGCAGACACGAACAATCGATCACACCCAATATGACAACGAAGAAATTGGGTGGGGAATGACCACCACAAAAATGAGACATACAATCCAGAGGCGCGCAGAATGTTATTATATGAAGGAGTACTTCTACTATAGATAGACATTCTTAATTTATTTTTATTTTTTTTAATTAGTTATTAGATCCCTGCATGAGTTGTTTAATAATAAATTTGCCGGTAACTTTAGCAGCGTACTTAGCAGCCGCTATAGTATCTTCATCAGCTTCTGCTACTTGCCGTTTAGAAGAGCGAATAAATTTGCTTGCTTTAGCCGTCATTTTAGCTGCGTACTTAGATGCTGTTGAAGAAGTCGAAGCATCTGCCTCAGCATCCGCTACTTGTCGTTGAGACGAACTATCTGCTATTACTTGTCGTTGGGATGAACTATCCGCTACTTGTCGGGATGAATGGCTAGGTTTAACCTGCTGAGCAATGGCAGAACTAGAAAACTCATAGTTCCGCCCCTGCTGCTGAGAAATGTTATATGGAAGAGTTACACACTGGGGATGGATATTCACGTTACATGGATCACATCTGTAACTCCACGAAGACGAAGAAACAAGGTTTTTACAGATTGCACACCATGCATCAGGAATAACCAGAACCGATTGAAGCCTGAGTGGGTGGTTTTCATCGATTGCATGGTTCAATTGAGGTTGAAATTTGGAGCATGTAGGGTGGATGAAGAAGTTATGGCTCCCGCCGTCATCCGACTGGTTTTCAGAAGCACCAGATGAGCATTTGTAGAAGAGGCCTTTGACTTCATCACCACAGACACTGCAAAGACGCAATTGACCGTGATCATTCTCGGGTCCCTCCCATATCAGTTCCAACGGATGGTTAGGGTGAATGAAAGATGTGAGAAATTCAGGACATGTGCCACAATCCTCGTGGAGATCGAAACTGCATTGCTTGCAATGGTATCTAGCACCAGAACCTACAGTGCTGCAGCCATCGCATGCAAACTCATCATTCTCATAACCCTCGCTTTCTATATCTTCAAAAGCTTGCTTAGTAAGGACATGCGGATGGGTAATATGTGGCAGAGTTCCAGTTTGTTCCGGTAAAGAAGTTCTTATCCTTGGAGCCATTTTGTTTGTTTCTCTCTCTATCTCTCTTTGGTTCTGACTAAGTTGTCTCTATACACCAGCTTCTTGTTGTGCTTATTATATAGAGAAGGCGCTGTATGCGCTAATCGACATAGTCAACTGTGGAGTAGTTGTACTAACAGGTCCAAATATGCACGTCCTGCAGATCCGTTCCTCAATATTTCTTAAACTGGAAAATTAACTGGTCAGTGAGAACGACCAGCTCAAACAGTAATACCTCAGATTTGTTTATGGCACAGAACAAAGACTCTCCCAAACAGTGGATATATATAGTTCGATTTGTCAAATTTACTGGCCAAAATATAGACTTGGCAAAGGCTATGGGGACAAATACCAAATCTTCCTTACCCCATTGGAAATTAATATATATAGTTCAAATGAATTTTTAATTTTCATATGTCAACTATTTATGGATAAGATGAGGAAAGCTGTTTATCCCTGTGACCTGTCAGATATTCCACCAAGAACCACGCAACGATCTTATCTCCAGAGATACGGTGAAGTTTTTACACCGGCTGCCTGCAGATCTAGACGCAACTTACCCGGAAGTAAGAGTCTGTCAAACATTCCACCATCCTTCTTTAAATTCAACATGGAAAACGTCCTAGTGACGTCTCAGCCTTCTCAGGGAAGAATAAGTAGTTGGACTGAGTGCCCCGAAAAATGTAAGGTTACATGTAAACGATCATGGTATTGAGTTGCGCCCATAGTGAATTCGGCATTTCATTTTGTTTCCTCCAATAGAGAAAAGGATTGGTAGAGTAATTGCTTGGTTCCTAGGTTCAAAAATCAAAATCCCAATTTGGTTGGTAGAGTATTAAATTTAAGCCAAATAGTGCGCGGATTTTTCACCCATGGTTACGTCGAATATAAACTGTCTGGTCTAAAGCTAATTCGGGTAAAGAAGTCTTGAGCCGAACAATGAGCTAAGAAACACATATACCAAACAGATGATCGTAGGAGGTCATTCAAGTCCTGGGGTACTAGCTAGTATTGCTGTTTCATTGGCCAAAATTCTAACAAATGATTGCATCACGTATAAAATCTCGTGCAAATGCAACAAATCTATCTCTTGAGTACAGCATGGTACAAATATTATTCCTTCCAAATACATATATATGGAACAAAATTATCCCTCCCAAAATTAGTTTCTTGATTTGGGCATGTGCAAATAGAGTTGTGCCAACTCTTTCCATGTTGTCGAGAAGGGGTATTGCAGTGGTGAACTTGTGTCCTTTTTACAATAACAGTGAGGAGTCGGTGGAACACCTTTTCCTTCATTGTTCTTTCGTATGGCAGGTTTGGGAACACTTTTGCAGCAACTGGGCATTGCTTGGGTTCACCCGACGACTGTTCTTGAGTTCTTATGGAAGTGGAAATTGAAACTATCTATGAAGCCACTTGTTTTCTTGAGGTATTGTATGCCTTCTGCTATTTGGTGGGTTGTGTGGTTGGAAAGGAATGACATTTTAATTGCTAAGAAACAAGTGAAGAAATCTGTTAACTCTCTTATTTTAGATATCAAAATGTTGCTTCATAGTTGGTCGATTAATGTTGCTTCTTTTAGAAATATAAAACTTGATGATTTTGTAGGGCAAATCTGTTTAGAGAGTAGTTTTGCTGTAAGCTCTCTAAACTCTATGCTCATCTCTTGTTGTATCTTTTGAGGATGTTATCTTAACACCCTTTCTTATTTATATTATTTTTTTTGCCTCTTTCAAAAGAAAAGAATTATTATTCTTGCCGAGTAAAGTAGCCTAAGGAAATATATTATACTCGGTGTATTGCAGACTTGCAGTAGTCTTAGTGTATCTGATAATTGGCTTATGATCCTTAATTCCGCTTGCCTCTTGTTTTTCTTATCATTCGTTCCCATAAATAAATAAATATGATTCCCTTAACTTTTTCACACTTTTATTTGATTTGATTATATTATGTTTGAGAAGAAAAGAAAAACTTGAGAAATCAAAAGAAACAGAAAAATGGAGGCGAACATAAACCTCAACCTCCAACTAGCTAGGAAACCAAATGTCTAAAGTGAGGCAGACATGAACATGATCAAGCCCATATCAAAACGGAGAAATGGATTGGCGAAAGACCACCACACAAACGATATACATACAATCCAAACACAGAATGTTATTATATGAAGGAAGTTTTACTAGATGCTAAAACTCGGGTGCCCTACTTAAATGAGATTTTTTATAATAAATTTGTTTGTTTTAGCCCTCATTTTAGCTTCGTACATAGCAGCCGCTAAAGCATCTCCATCTGCCTCGGCGTCGTCTATTTGTTGTCGTTGGGACGGACGAGCTTCTTGTCGTTGAAGTGGACGAGCTTCTTGTTGTTGGGACATAACATACTTTCCTGCTTTAGCGGCCATTTCAGCTGCGTACTTAGCAGACGCAGAAGAATCTGAATCTGTCTTACCATCGGCAGCTTGTCGTTGGGATAGAACATATTTGCCTGCTTTAAACGCCATTTTAGCTGCGTACTTTGCAGCCGCTAAAGCATCTGAATCTTTCTCAGTACCGGCTACTTGTCGTCGGGACGAACTAGATTCTTGTCGCTGGGACAGAATAAATTTGCCTGCTTTAGCCGCCATTTTAGCTGCAAACTTAGCAGGAGCTAAAGCATCTGCATCTCTCCCAGCATCGTCTACTTGTCGTTGAGATGAACGAGCTTCTTGTTGCTGGGACAAAGGACTAGGTCTAACCTGCTGATAATCGTTATATGGAAGAGTTACACTCTGGGGATTGATATTGCCATGATAATTGTTATATGGAAGAGCTGCACACTGGGGATTGATATTGCCATCAGGAATAACCTGCTGATAATTGTTATATGGAAGCGTTACACACTGGGAATTCATATTGCCATCAGGAATAACCGGAACTGGTTGAAGCCTGAGTGGGTGGTTTTCATCGGTCGGATGGTGCAATTGCGGTTGAAATTTGGAGCATGTAGGGTGGATAAAAAAATAATGGTTCCCGTCATCATATCTTTTTTCAGGAGCACCGGATGAACATTTGTAGAACAGACCTTGGACTTGATTACCACAGACATCGCAAGGACGCAACTGGCCGTGATCATTCTCGGCGCCCTCCCATATCAGTTCCAACGGGTGGTTAGGGTGAATGGAGGACGTGAGAAATCCAGGACATGTAGCACAATCCTCGTGGAGATCAAAACTGCATTGCTTGCAATGGTATCTAGCACCAGAACCTTCAATGCGGCAGCCATCACATACAAACTCATCATTCTCATAACCCTCGTTTTGTATATCTTCAAAAGTTTGCTTAATAAGGACATGAGGATGAGTAATATGTTGTAGAGTTCCGTTTTGTTCCGGTAAAGAAGTCTTCGACCTTGGAGCCATTATGTGTTTCTCTCTATCTCTCTCTTAATTTGGTTCAGTCTGAGCTGTCTATAAACCTTTCTTATCGTGTTTGGTTATATAGAGAAGTCGTTGTATTCCTTGATCGACATAGTCAACTGCAGTGTAGTTGTACCAACAGGTCTAAGCATTTACGTCTTGGAGATTGCTTCCTCGATATTTCTTAAACTGGCAAATTAACTGGTCAATGAGAACGACCAGCTCAAACAGTATTGGTGTATTACCGTCAGATCTGAATATTAAACAGAACAAAGACTCTCTCAAACAGTGGATATATATATATATATATATAGTTATAGGTGGATTTGTCAAATTTACAGGCCAAAACATAGACTTTACCAAAGACTATGGGGACAAATGCGAAATCTCCCTGAACCCCTTAGGATGTTCAAACGAATTTTTAAAGTTCATATGTCAACTATTTATGGGTAAGTTGAGAAAAGCTGTACATGCAATTATGCATCTCTGTGACCTGTTGGAGTGAGTTAAATATAATTTTGTGAGAAGAAGAAGAAGATAGTTGATAGTTGATAATGCCAAATGGGGAAACTTTTTTCTTGCCCACTTATTTAATTTATTATATCAAAAACCCACCATTAAGATTTCATATACGAGAAACCCGTAATTATCTAATAATAGAATATGATTACAAAATAACCTTATTCTTAAAAATACTTTTAAATATTAATCCCATAATTATCTAAACATAACCGTAACTCATAATATTTTTCTTTAATACATATTAATCACTAAAAACACTCCTTAAATTATTTCTTTTGACTTACCTCAAAAAACTCCTTTTTTGAGATGTTGGTTTGAACATGTCACTTATTCTAGTGTTATAAATCAGTCATGTGCTAATGCTGATATGGTTCTTAATCAAGGTGATAATGCTTTGATCAATAAACTTGATTTGATTAGTGTAAACCTTCGTGATTGGAAAGAAAATGTTTTTGGTAATATTTTTAAAAATATAAAAACCTTAGGAAAATAGATGTTGAAAATGCTAAATTTCCTACTAGTAGAGATGTGGAAAGGGTCAATGTTTTAAAATGTGAGCTTGAAGATTGGTATAGAATAAAACATATCTACTAGCAACAGCTTTCTAAAGACAAATGGATGAGGGACTATGACAAAAACACAAAGTTTTTTCATTCTTTAGCCACTCATAGAAAAAGGCAGAATAACATCCTTTCTCTTAGAGATTCTTATGGAGTTTGGATCAGTGAAAAAGATCAACTGGATCAGTTGCTCAAGAATCACTTTGCTGGTATGTATACTTCTCAATATCACGTTATTCATCCTTTCTTTAATGAAGTTATTCCTCAATGCATCACTACTAATGATAACGAATCTTTGTTAGCATTGCCATCTGCTAAGGAAATATACAAAACAGTGGCCAAAATGAACCCTTGGGGGGGCACCGGGTCCTGATGGTTTCCCCTCTGGTTTCATTAAGCAACATTGGAACTTGCTTGGTAATGATGTGATTGCTCTTGTGCAGGGTTTTTTCTTAAATAAAAAACTACCTGCTGGCATCAATCATACATACATTTCTCTAATACCAAAAGTTTCAAAACCATCTTGTGCATCAGAGTTTAGACCTATTAGCTTAAGTAATGCCACATATAAAATAATATCGAAGATTTTGACTAATAGGCTGAAACTCCTGTTAGACAAATTAATTAGCCCAAACCAATCTGCTTTCATTGCTAAAAGGCAAATTACTGATAATATAATTGTTGCTCACGAACTTTTGCATTCTATGAAAACTAATAGGAAAAAACATGGATCTTTTGCTTTGAAGTTAGATCTTTCAAAAGCTTTCGATATATTAGAATGGGATTTCATTTTGTTTATGCTGAAAAGTTTTGGGTTTGACAATTCTTTTTGTGATTTAATAGCAGAATGCATTTCCACGGTCAGTTTTTCTGTCTTACATAATGGCTCTCCAGGGCCTACCTTTTACCCAACAAGGGGAATTAGACAAGGGGACCCACTGTCCCCTTATCTATTTATTCTATGTGTTGAATGTCTGTCTAGATTACTTGCTAAGTTTGAAGATGAAGGTAAGATTGATGGTCTAAAAGTTGCTCACTCTTCCCCATCCATAACTCATTTGTTGTTTGCGGATGATTGTTTTGTTTTTGGAAAAGCTAGCATTGCCCAGGTAAGACAACTACTTGATGTGTTTAACATTTTCTGTTCCTCTAGTGGACATGCCATTAATTTTCAAAAATCTGGTATCTTTTTCTCTCCCAAAGTTCATCATAAACATTGCAAATTAATTGCAAATGTTTTAAAAGTTAAGAGAATATCTAAGGATGACAAGTACTTAGGTACTCTTTTATTTCTTCATAGATCCAGAACTTTGAATTTTGAACCTTTATTAGAAAAAACTTATGCTAGGCTAAGAGGTTGGAAAGCAAAATTGCTTTCTCAAGCAGGGAGAACGATTTTGATCTATTCTGTTACCTCTGCTTTTCCTTCTTTTCAAATGAGTTGCATTGAATTTCCTGACCGAACTTTGAAAAAAATGGATAAATCACAGAGAGATTTATGGTGGAATAAATCTGATAAAAAAATCGTATTTATTCCAAAAGTTGGAAATCTATATGTATACCTAAGTCACAGAGGGGTTTGGGACTTAGAAATCCAAAAAAAATTAATGTGTCAATGCTTACTAAGTTAGCCCGGAGAGTCATTTCTAACCCTAATGTTTTGTGGGTTAAAGTGTTAAAGTCAAAGTACTTTAAAAATTCAAACCCTCTCATAAAATCTAGAAGCACATCCACTTCTTGGATTTGGTCAAGTATTAGGAAAGGTATGGAAATCTTAAGAGTCAATTGCATTTGGGATTTATATGCTCATTCAAAGTTAGACATTTGGACTGAAAGATGGATTCCAAATACTGAGTTTCCTATTCATCTCACTGTAATTGAAGAAGAAACACCTACAAAAATTGATGATTTAATTAATGACAATAGGCAGTGGAATGTGGATGTTTTAAATGATTATTTTGAGCCTGAAATTGTGCAGAAAATTCTTACTCTCCCTGTTCCAGATTCTGCAATAGATGAACTTAAATGGGTCCATACTAAAGATGGTGTGCCAAGTGTTAAATCTGTTTACAGGGTTTTGACTAGAGATTTGGGTGATTCTAATTCAATATGGAAACAAATATGGAAACTCAACTGCCAACATAGAGTACAACTTTTCATTTGGAAACTGTACTCTAATGCTTTGCCTCTTAATAGCTGACTTGTTATGTTTAATCATAAAGCATCTCCAAACTGTTGCCTTTGCAATGGAAATCAGAGTGAAGATTTTTTGCATCTTTTCTTGAAATGCCCTTTTGTTCTTGCTGTGTGGTTTGCTCTTGGACTAACACCTTTGTTTGCAGGTAGAAATTTCGTCTCAATTCAGGAATGGGTAGATCACTTATTTAATACCCAAGAGACAAAGTTGATAGAAAAAACATCTTATATTTTATGGTTTGTCTGGAAACATAGGTGCAATGTGATTTTTAAACACCATAGACCTGATCCAGTAAAGTTAGCTAGAGACATTTCTTTTCATCTTACTTATGTGGAAAAAACAAATCTATTAAATAATGTAGGGTCTGCGGTTGGTAATATCATTGACTTACAGAGCATTCTTAGAAAGAACAAAAATATTTTACTAATAGATGCTTCTTATGATTATTCCACAGGGAGATATGGATCTGCAAAAATCCTCATGGATGAATATGGAGAGTGTCAACATGCCAGAGCCTCATCTGGCCTAACTACAAACCCCGAAGAAGCTGAATGCATTGCGCTCAGAGATACAATCCGTTGGATTTTAAAGCTAAGACTTACATCTGATTTGATCTTTGTTGGAGATTGCATTTGTGCAATAGAGTCACTTAAAGAGTTTAATAGCAATTTAGGATGGAGAGCAAAGAAAATAATGAGAGATTGTCAAGCCTTGTATGGCTGTTTTAAAAATTGTGTTCCATGTTTTCTTAGAAGAGACTTCATAGGAATAGTTGATACTCTTGCAAAGGGTAGTAGGGGTTATAGAGTTCTAGATTTTTCCATTTTAAACATGTTACAGGTGGAAAAAACTGCTTTCTTCGAAACTCTTTGTAAAGGGCAGTCTTTGATTTAGTTTTATAAAAGTTCTCTTATTATCAAAAAAAAAAAAAAGAACTCCTTTTACCTCTAACTTTCTAATAAAACTCTTCTCTATAAATTCGCGAATTTTGTCGACAATAAGAAAAAAATTCATATTATCACAATGACTGTAGGTTGTGAAAATTATAATTTTCAAATTGGAAAATTAATGGTAAATATACAATTTTCATTTAAAATAAATATGAAAACTGGAACTTTCCAAAGAATTGTTTCGAATGAAAATACGACTTTTCACCTAAAAAAGTCGGAAAGGAAATTTTCACCTCCAATACCAATGGTGAAAGCACAAATTTTCACATCAAAAGGTTGTGAAAATTGAACTTTTCATCTGAAACATATATAGGTGAAAAAAAGAAATTTCCACATGAGACATGCATACACCAAACACATTGTTCCTCTTTTTCATTTGAAAAAAAAAAGTTTTTAGTCCAACACGTTCAGATGTAATCATGGGACACCTAATTTTTTCCTTTTTCTTATGGGAATGGGATCTACTACTAACCTCTATCAGAGAGAACTAGATTCCCAAAATGGCTGAATTAGTCTCGAATCCTTGGAAATTTTGGTACTGTTGGGAGTTGTATCTATTGATCCCAAGAAATCCAAACTCCCAATTACCATTGTAATTAAGAAAAATTGTCACCGATCCTAATAATACATTCCTTTTCAGAAATCAAAATGTAATTGAGTGACTAGAGAATCAGGTAAAAATGAAATAAAAAGGCTTTAAAGCCACTAACGTATTGAATGACTTTTCTCGCAGAATCCCAAACCACGTACAAAACCCACCAAATCTCTAGGCATCATTTGTTTTCTTACCTTCTTCGAAGTTTTACTTTTTCACCTGATAGCTAACTTTTGACAAGGATTCCAACAGTCATGCATTATAACCATTCTTACGTACGAGTATGGTGAACAAGTGTACTGGGTTCCATCACATAAAGCAGTTTTCACGCACCTACTTTGAATCATCAACCAGAACACCGCCATCTCGATTTTCTAGATTTGCCATAAGAGATGCTTTATTTTTACATCGTTTTGTAGGACCAATAAAATCAATAGTTTATGGTTGTAGTGGATTTGATGATTTGACAGAAAGGGTTTTGTTGAGCAGAGGTTGCAATGGAGTTGTTGTTCTTTTATGTGATGAAGGGGGCAGCGATATTGTATAACCAAAAATCACCGTAACTAGCCTAGAAAAATGGAAGAAAAGTGGAAACAACCAAATATCCCATGACTACTTAGTTGACCGAAATTAGTTGCACTACTAATTTCTTTTAACAAATCGTAATTATTTGCAAAGGTTAATTTAATCTTACATAAAATATGGAAACCTAAATTCAATTTTAAACTATTAATCTTAAACGTACATTTCATGTTTTGGAGTACAGATATATACTATCTTAACGGTAGGTTTGTAGAAGAGGTAGAACCAAACATGGGTTTTACAGAAATTTCCACATGCCAAATACTCCACCACTTCAAAATGAAAAAAGTCAAATAAAGAGGATTGTATTGAATACAATACCAATGGCGGGGAAAATATAAAACAGGAAATAAAAGAGATAAACAACCCAAACACAAAATGTTACTCCACCAATACATTTACCTAAACATTTTCAGCTAAGTAAATCTCTGGTGTGATGCCCCTATCTAATATTATTTATAATGAATTTATTTGTTTTAGCCCTCATTTTAGCAGCGTACATAACAGCAGCCAATTCTTCCTCATCCGCAGCAGCATCCTCCACTTGTTGCAGGGCAGAACGACTAGCTCCACTTCCAGCCTGATGATTGTCGTGTGGAAGAGTGACACACTGGGGATGGACATTGAGACTGCATGGCGGATCACTTCTGTAACTCCACGAAGAAGAAGAAATAATATATCTACAGACTGCACATGGGGCATCAGGAATAATTGGAACTGATTGAAGCTTGAGAACTACTTGGGATGGAAGTTTTGAGCATGTTGGGTGGATGAAGAAGTAATGGTCCTCGTCATCATAGCTCTTGTCATCAGCACCGGATGAGCATTTGTAGAAGAGACCTTTGACTTGATCACCACAGACATGGCAAGGACGCAAGAGATCATAATCATCCGCGGGTCCCTCCCATATACGTTCCAATTTATGGAGGTGAAAGTTAGAAGTTAAATACTCAGGGCAGGTAGCACATTCCTCGTGCAGATCGAAAGCACATTGCTTGCAGTGGTATCTGACACCAGAACCATCCATGCCGCAACCATCACATCCAAACCTGTTAGTCGAATAAACTGTCGGATCTAAAGTTAATTCCTTGATTAGGACATGAGGATGGGTGAAGTGTCGGAGAGTTTCTTTTCCTCCGGCTAAAGAAGTCCTCTTCACAGGAGCCATTGTGTGTTTCTCTCTGTCTCTCCCTGCTTCTACCTAAGCTGTCTATACCACAGGCTTGTAGTGCTAACTTTATATAGACGATACCCTTGGATTACCAAAAGTCCCTATTGTTTCATAAGCGTAGTAACATCGTGGATGCTACGTACATTCAAATTCAAATTTATACAGGTACCCCTAAGTATTCTATTCCAACTTCATTTTGATTATTTGATCGTGAACTCAACAACAACAACAACAACGAAGCCTTTGGCCCCAAACGAGTTGGGTAGACTAGAACATCTCAAAGTCACAACGTCGCTTATTTGATCGTGCACTCAATTAAAAGATTTTGCAATCTTTTACGGCCAAGTTGCATGTCTTATTGTTTGTATATATACATTTGGGTATGGTAAATATTTAATTATTTTAAAGCCAAGTTGGGGGACCAAACTGAATCAATCTTTGGTCAAAGTTTTGAAATCTCTTGGAAAAAATATAGTACCATATACGCAAACCATTACTTACTCAATGATAAAATAAATGTCAGGGCTTGCATCATTGCCTATACTTGGCATCACTTGACTCTAGATCGAGTATATGCGAATAGTTGAGTGTGTGCTAATCCTATCTCTTTGTTTCCATAAATAAGAAAACAGGGCATTGTGCATGTGTAACTTTTGAAATTTTTATTAACGTGATTATAATTATTAGTGGTAACAAATATTCATTTTTTGTGCGACAAAAGAAGCAACTTAGAGAAAAATCAAAAGAAACAGAAAAATGGAGGAGAACATAGACCTCCAGTTAGGAAACAAAAAATTACTTGAATCTAAAGTGACACGAACAATCTATCAAACCCCATATGAGAACGAATAAATGGGAGTGGGCAACGACCACCATGCAATGGAGACATTCCCAAACACAGAATGTTTACTAGTTGTACTAGATAGACATTCTTAACTGGTAAATCCCTAGCTGGTGCTTCATCTAAATGAGATGCTTGAGAATAAATTTGTTTGTTTTGGCCCTCATTTTAGCTTGGTACTTAGCAGCCGCTAAAGCATCTGCATCTGCCTCGGCATCCGCTACTTGTTGTCGTTGGGACGGTCCGGACGGACGACTAGGTCTAACCTGCTGCTGATGATATTTGATATATGGAAGAGTTATGCATTGGGGATGGATATTGATACCACATGGATCACATCTGTAACTCCATGAAGAGGAAGAAACAAGTTTTCTACAGATTGCACACCAGGCATCAGGAATAACGGGAACTGATTGAAGCCTGAGTGGGTGGTTTTCATCGATCGCGTGGTGCAATTGTGGTTGAAATTTGGAGCATGTAGGGTGGATAAAGAAGTAATGGCTCTCATCATTGTATCGTTTTTCAGCAGCACCAGATGAGCATTTGTAGAAGAGACCTTTGACTTGATCACCACAGACATCGCAAGGACGCAACTGACCGTGATCATTCTCGGGTCCCTCCCATATTCGTTCCAATGGATGGTTAGGATGAATGAAAGACGTGAGAAACCCAGGACATGTAGCACAATCCTAGTGGAGATCGAAACTGCATTGCTTGCAATGGTATCTAGCACCAGAACCTGCAGCGCTGCAACCATCAAAACTGCTTGCTTGCAATGGTATCATAACCCTCGTGTTGTATATCTTCAAAAGTTTGCTTAATTAGGACATGAGGATGAGTTAAGTGTCGCAGAGTTCCGTTTTGCTCCGGTAGAGAAGTCTTCGTCCTTGGAGCCATTATAAGTTTCTCTCTGTTGATCACTCTCTAGTTCTGTCTAAACTGTCTTTACACCAGGCATTTTGTACATTGATCATATAGAGACGTCGATGTATGCCTTAATCTACATATATATAGTCAACTGTGACCTGTGGAGTAGTTTTACTAACAGGTTATCGAAGTATGCACGTCTCTGACAAATTAAATAGTCAGAGAGAACGACCAGCTCAAACAGTGTCTCTGTACAATGGCTATCTCTAATCCTCGACAGAGTTGAATATTAAACAGAACAAAGACTCTATCGAATAGTAGATATAAATATATATATATATAGTTCGATTTGTCAACTTTACAAGCCAAAAACATAGACTTGACCAAAGCTTTTGGGGACAAGTACCAAAGTTCTATCACCCCGTTAGATGCTTTCGAACTGATAATGTTCATATGTCAACGATTTATGGATAAGCTGAGCAAAGGTATACATCCGTGTGACCTGTTGGATTGAAGAAGAAGAAGAAGTTGACATTTGATACTGTCAAACACTGCCACCATCCTTATTTAATTTGAAATGAAGCACGTCCTACCCACATCTCAGGTAAGAGTAAGTTCTTTGACTGAATGCTCGGTAGAAGACAAGGCTAGTTTCAAGTTAACTAGGTCATGGTATCGAGTTGCGAGGTTCACCGTATGGTTTTCATTCTTCCAAGAGAGAAAGATATACAAATCACATGGCAGAGTAATTGCTAGGTTCTTAGAAACACAGTAGTTTGGGGTTGAGGCCGATTTTGGACTAGTTGCTTGATATTGGGCAAGCATAATGGTTATTGCTGATCTTTGAGTCACCATACATATTTTAGCTGGTCAGGTGGCAATCTTGACACGGGCAACGTTTTGAGATCTCATGCACCACTCTAATCCCAACAGGATGATCATCGGATCTCAACCTTCCATTTACATGCCTCTTCGAACATCTATAACTTTTTTTTTTTTTGATAGAAAAAGAGAACATGTATAACTTATACACAAATTAAATTGATCTCTTACGTAACTGAGGAAAACGGAAGGGAGAATAATCTATTGAGAAAAATCACAAGAAAGCATGCATACAGAAAAAGGAGGGGATCCGAAAGATCCTACACCATATTAAAATGAAGAAGTTGAAAGGGAAAGACCACCAAGCATTAGCGTTACATGTAATTAACTCCAAAAGAGACGGACAATCCAAACATGGAATGTTTTATTACATGAAGGAGTTCTACTAGAAGTGGACACTCGTAACAAGTTATTCCCCATCTAAATGAGTTTTAGCATAAATTTACGTGATTTAGCTTGCATTTTAGCAGTGATCATAGCAGCTGCCAATTCTTCCTCCGCCGCTGCAGCATCCGCCACTTGTTGTTGGGCCGAACGACTAGTTCCACTTCCACCATGGTGATGATGAATCTGATGATTGTCTTGTGGAAGAGTGACACACTGGGGATGAATATTGAGATTACATGGCGGGTCACTTATGTAACTCCACGGAGAAGAAGAAACAACATCTCTACAGATTGCACACTGGGCATCTGGAATAATTGGAACTGATTGAAGCTTGAGACTTACTTGCGATGGAAGTTTGGAGCAAGTAGGGTGGATGAAGAAGTAATGGCCTCCGTCGTCATAATAGCTCTTTTCAGCAGCACCAGATGAGCATTTGTAGAAGAGACCTTTGACTTGATCACCACAGACATTGCAAGGACGCAACTGGCCGTAATCTTCATCGAGTCCCTCCCAAATTCTTTCCAGTTCATGGTTAGGGTGAAAGTTAGATGTGAGATACTCAGGGCAGGTACCACAATCCTCGTGCAGATCAAAAGCGCATTGCTTGCAGTGGTATCTAATACCAGAACCATCCATGCCACAGCCATCACATCCAAACCTGTTGGTCGTATAAACTGTCTGATCTACAGCTTCCTTGAATAGGACATGAGGATGAGTAAAGTGCCGGAGAGTTTCATTTCCTCCGGCTAAAGAAGTCTTTCTCACTGGAGCCATTATGTTTATCTCTCCGTCTCTCCCTGGTTTTAGACTTTTCGTGATAATTATATAGACAATAAGCAGATCTCTATGCCTTTTCTTTTCTGGTTTACATAGTCAACTGTGGAATATTTGTACTAATCGTGCTTCATATACATGTCTTGGCCCTTGGAGATTTCATGATCATTCCTCTAAATAAATTAGCCGGATAATCTTCCTAAACAGGCAAGTTGACTGGTCGATTATCATTTATCCAATTTGCACTCCAAAACATTGACTTATTTGTTTTTCATTTCTTAAGTTTTTCTTTTTTTGATCGATATTTCTTAAGCTTTTTATTCCGTAACTTTAGAGAAAATGCATGTACCTGGCCGGAACCGGTACACTAGGATTACTAAAACTCCCTAGTATGCGAGACCTCGAGGAAGCTGCCTACTACATTCAAACCAAATTAATTAGTATTTTTATATTCATTATAATTTTAATTATTTGGCCGTGAATCATTGGAAAATTTCGTTATCTTTTACAACAAGTTGGTTTATATTTTATAGCCAAGTTGGGGGTGCAAGCAGAAATAGTATTTGTCAAAGTTTTGAAATCACCAAAAGAGATGTATTCAAACAAATACTCGATGACAAAATACATCTCATCAGGGCTCGCACCATTGCCTGTACTTAGAATCAGTCGACTCTAGATCGAGTATATGCGATTATTGGAAGAAAAAAAAATGCACATGAAAGGAGCTGTTACTCGGACTTTTAACCGCGGAACATGCAACAGTTTGTGGCTGTTAACATTTTTTACCGAATCGCAAGTTCCGTAAGGAGTTGGGACTAATCCATTTATACTCACATTATAATTAGGTGGTGGATATAAAAAATATTATTGGTGTAAGATGGTGGCCCTGGCGTGTCGTCCCAGCATAAACCCCATATGGAGGATATGGAGGAGGATGAAGAAATCTCCTCCTTGGTGTCTCTTTAGCAGGGGAGGGGTAGTTGCGGAGCTAGAGGCGGGTCATTTTGCACATCTAGAATCTCTGTCCTGCTTATGCATTTGATATTTGGACTTGCCATAACCTTCTATTGTTTGGCACCCTAGACTAGAGCGATTGTTGCGAGCACATGCTATTATGCTCTTCAAACGCGTAATACTTATTCTTGCAACGTAAATTTGAGAAATACAGAACTTAAAGCTTACAAAAGGAGATCAGTTCATTTTAAAGAAATACATTAACATGCTCTACGACCACAAATCTAAAGAAAATTGATTTGTTTTAGCAGACATTTTGGCATCATACATAGCGGCAAACAACTCTGCCTCATCCGCCTCAGCATCTGCTACTTGTTGTTGAGCCGAACGACTAGTTCCAGTACTTGCAACCTGATGATTGTCGTCAGATGGAAGAGTAACACACTGAGGATGGATATTAAGACCATACGGAAGACCACTTCTGTAACTCCACGGAGAAGAAGAAACCAGGTTTCTACAAATTGCACATGGTGCATCAGGAGCATCCGGAACCGGCTGAAGCTTGAGAATCACTTGAGATGGAAGTTTGGAGCATGTAGGGTGGATAAAAAAGTAATGATCCCCATCATCATAATAGCTCTTTTCATCAGCACCAGAAGAGCATTTGTAGAAGAGACCTTTGACTTGATCACCACACAGATCACAAGGACGCAACAAACCATAATCTTCTTCGACTCCCTCCCAAACCCGTTCCAATTGATGGTTAGGGTGAAAATTAGAGGTGAGATGCTCAGGGCAGGTAGCACAATCCTCGTGGAGGCCGAAATCGCATTGCTTGCAGTAGTAGGTATTACCAGCTGGAATATTCAAGTTGCAGCCATCACAAGTGAACGTGCTATTCACAGAAGCTAGTGCTTGATCTAAAGGAAGCTTAATTAGGACATGAGGATGGGTAAAGTGCCGGAGAGTTTCTTTTCCTCCCGGTACAGAAGTCTTGTTTCTTGGAGCCATTATGTGTTTCTCTGTATTTCTCTCTGGTTGTTTAAGTGTCTATACCTTGTAATGCTGATTATATAGTCTCAAATTTCTTTGACCAGTCGTCGAATCGATATGCATTCTTTTTCCCGGTGTGCATAGTCAACTGTCGATTATTAGTACCAACCCTACATGCCTACTGTGCACATCTTGGAGGGAAAAGATATGGGGACAAGTCCAAAATTTTCCTCTCCCCCATTGGATCGTTAAATACTCAAAAACGATTTTTTTTTAATGTTCATTATGTCAACGATATGTCGATAAGACGGATGAGACACACCAAGCTGTATATCCCTGTCGAGTGAGTCAAAGAATGATTTGTGAGAATAACACGACAAACGTTGGCTTCCAGGAAAAAGATGTGCACCTTTGGTGCAAACTCGCTTGTTAGATATACCGGCCGACTTAATGGACTATCTTTTCCTGATCGATCAAGTGTCTTGAAAGTACCATTTCAGCAAACCGAGTCGTTGTAGTATACTGGTAAGTATTCCCGCCTGTCACCCGGGTGACCCGGGTTTGATCCCAGGCAACGGCGTTTTTCATTTTGCTTGCTTTCCGTAGGGCTACATACAACCAGTTTTACATAGATTAAATCCAAGTAAATGTGGCTGAATATATACCTTTACGTTTTGGTCAGAGGTAATGACTTGATTTGCATGGTCCGAGCGTAGGCTTGGGCTGTGCCCTCACTGAAGTGGAGGGTACCGCGTTAGGCTGGTTTCACAGAGCAGTGATTACCTCCCTCTCCTGGCAGTGGAAGGATAACTAGTCACTTTTTGTTTTTTTTGCTGCTTAGAACCGGAAGGATAACAAGTCCATTTTGATAAGCTGAACTACTAATCTTTAATGGTACCACTGTACCAGATGAGATGGTCAAATTTAAGACTTCTTTCAACAACAAAAAAACTAGGCCACTAAAAGCCTTCTGAAATGGCAGTTAAAAGAACTCTCATAAAGATGAGATGAACAAAGCTGGATTACTGGCCAGAGTTTTTTCCCAATGGGGTGAACTAACTTGAAATTCCAGACCGTAGATGTGAAGCTACAATGAAAGAGCAGATGGGTCACAGTTTCACCTGACTGGCAGCATAAAAGGCAGCCATTGACTATGAGCTTTTTTTTGCGGTAGAGAGTGTCCATAGCGACTGGCTTCTTGTGATAGACCAACCATAGGAAAAACCCCACACGATGAGGTCAAGACCTGGACCAAATAATGAGGTTTAAGACAGGTAACTTATGCTCCTTGGCCAACTTTGCATATGAATACTTGACCGAGAAGAGGCCTGATTTACCTATACTCCACTTGAGTTGATCTTGCTCTAAGGATAAGTATACTACAGATTCTGGAGAGGCAGTTAAGCTTCACACCTCAACAATCTGAAATTGGGCGAGTCACCTTCGCAAGCCCAAGTACCATGATCCCCTGGCACCAATGGCTTCAGCAATCTTGCAAATTGTCTAGTTGTTTTGTAGTAGTGGCAGCATAAATGGAAGGATACAAAGTGGGGAAGGAGATTCACCCTGAAAAGGCGGGGGTCTAACAACACCACCCAATATTTCGCTTAGCAATCTGTATGGACTAACTCCGAAACACTTTCTAGAGAATCAACTAGACAGTCAGACTCAATCTAGGTACAAGTATCTCAAGGAGTTAATATCTCTCTTGTTTTGATTTACTCAAGCTAATAGAAATCAGCGAGTCTATAATCAAACACAAGGAATAACTTGGACGGTACCAAAGACCAATGTCCAAGGATCAATCAATAATAATCAACAACCAAAGCTAGGATTATACAAACTCATGATCACAACGCACAACCTGTATTATTTCAATTATATAACAAATATAATGCGGAAATAGAAATAACACAGACACCAGAATTTTGTTAACGAGGAAACCGCAAATGCAGAAAAACCTCGGGACCTAGTCCAGATTGAATACACACTGAATTTAGTTGTTACAGACACTAGCCTACTCCAAGCTAACTTCGGACTGGACTATAGTTGAATCCTAATGAGTCTCCCACTGATTCAAGGTACAGTTGTACTCCCTACGCCTATGATCCCAGCAAGATACCGCGCACTTGATTTCCTTAGCTAATCTCACCCACAACTAAGAGTTGCTACGAACCAAAATCGCAGGCTTTAACAATAAACAAATCTGTCTCACACAGACAAGTCTATCAAAGGATAAATCGGTCTCCTACAGAAAAACCCTAAAAGCTTTTGTTCCGTCTTTTGATAATAATCAAGGTAAACAGGAACCAAATGATAATCTGGTCTTATATTCCGAAGAACAGCCTAGATTAATTAAACACCTCACAACAATCTTAACTGTATGGTAGTGAAACAAGATGTGCGGAATCACAAACAATGAGACGAAGATGTTTGTGATTACTTTTATATCTTGCCTATCGGAGAACTCTCACGATCTCAAGCCAATCAATATGATTGTACTCGTACGATATAAGATGCAAGATCAGATCACACAACTACGATAAAAGTAGTAACGGTCTGGATTCACAATCCCAATGAAGTTTTTAAGTCGTTAACCTGGTTTTAGAAGAAAAAAACCAAAGGTTAAAGGAGAACCGAGTCTAGCACGCAAACTAGTATCACACGTAAGGTGTGGGGATTAATTTTGCAGAGTTACTAGATGTCCCCTTATATAGTCTTTCAAATCAGGGTGTTGTCTTAGTTACAAAGCAATCAATATCCACCGTTAGATGAAAACCTGATTTAGATTCAAGCTAATATTTCTCAACCGTTAGATCGAAAACTTAGCTTGTTATACACAATTGATTGTACGCTTCTAGGTTTGTTAACCGCACCCAAACATGTACATTATTGGTTCAACAATAGTTTACCAAAAGGTTAACCATATGAGTATTTCATACCAACCATGTTCTTCTTCACCATAACTAGTTCAAATGACTCAAGTGAACTAGTTAAGAGAGTTATTCAATTTCAAGGAAATATTATGTAACTACACAAGACACAATTGAAGCAAAGATGATTTGATTCACAAGAATCGGTCCACGAACCTTCATAGCTACGGTTTGCAAAAGCATTCCTTAGTCTTTTAAGATTAAGTTCAGAAATCATCTTTAGATATATAAACTCTCAAGTTCACAGACTAGGTTCGCGGACTTAAGTCACCGGACAGAGTTTACAAACTCCAGCAGAAATTCTCGGGTTTGAGAACTTCGCCGGTTTGCGGACTGGGTACGCGGACTTGGCTCACGCAAGTAGTTTGTCAACTCCAGCAGAAATTCTCGGGTTTGAGAACTTCGGCAGTTCGCGGACTGAGTTCGCGGACTTGGCACTTGCAATTCTTCCGGTTCTCTTGATCAACAAAATTCGAGAACTTCGGTTCAAGGAATCCATTGGTTATGTAATCTAAACTCTCATTTCAATCATTGAAACATTCTTAGAGGACGTTATATAGTTGTTACACCATTTCTCGTCAAAGCAATTTCCAAATGATTGAAACATTCATGAAATTCGTCACTAGGTAAAAATAAACTTGGTCGAAGCGAAAAGCTTACCAACACATATTTCGAGATATAGATAGGCGAGGTATACTCGGCTCGAAATACCAAATGTGTATAATCTAGTCTATATATATAGCATACGACTTTTGTCTCAAAGAGTAGGAGATAGAATAGATATACTTTTGAGTGACAGATAATTTCAAGTCTCCACATACCTTTTTGTCGAGAAGTTCCACCGGTTCCTTGAGTAGTCCTTCTACTTGTATGATGAATCGCCATGAAATCCTTGAGCTCAACTACACTTACTATCCTATTCCGAGACTTAGCTATAAGAGACTAGTAATCAAGGTTTGTAGTTTTGAGTACTAACATTGACAAACATGCTTGAGATAGCAACGCATGCGAGTTTGACCGAGCAGTGCTCTAACAATCTCCCCCTTTATCAATTTTAGTGACAAAACTATCAATACATATGGAATACAAAAAAGATAATGAAACTTTAGTAGATCCTATTCCATAGTCTAATCTTCAACATTCCTCAAAATCTTCGTCCTTTCCAAGTACTCCAATGATCCCAAAGGTTGTAAGTTTAGCATCACCATTGTTGAAGATCCGTAGCTATAACAATGAGAAATCATTGGTCTCGATCATTGTTATACAGTGTCATAATATTATTACACGGTTTCAAAGCTCAATTGTGTCACAACTTCAACAATAATACTATGGTGATTTGTATAACCCCCCGTAGTCAATACTCCATCTCGATTATGGAAACCACTCTCCCTTACACAATGATCCGAAAACCATATGTATTTGTAGTGTGAACTACATATTAATTCTCCCCCTTTTTGTCAATAAAATTGGCAAATGTAAAAAGAACGGGATCATAATGAAATTTCCGTAAGAGACATTCATGACTGAGAGAAAGAAACACACATCAAATTATTTAGATGCAATCATACAGCCGAAGCTAACATCATTCATCAAGGAGTTTAAAGATACAAGATAACCCCTTTAAAATTCCACATCCGCACACCCCTCAAGATATGACCATTAAGCACAAGTTCAAAAGAACTCTCCCCCATTTGATGTCATTCCCGAAAGAACAACAACGAGCGACCTTAATTTCAAGAGAAAAGAAAGATTTTTATTGGACACCAAAACCATGAGAATAATTTTTATATCCAAAACTAAATCAAATTAATCATAAGTAAACCCATGATTAATTTAATCGGAATACATAATCAAATTAACCACAAAAGTGATCAATTTAATTCATTGTGCTCAACATAAGTAAACTTACGGAGCAACGACTAAGTTAACCATACAAGAGAGTGATTGGATTAATCGTTCATATACTCAACACAAGAGAACTTGTGGAGTAATAACTAAATAACCAACAAGATGATTAATTTAGTTGTAAAATGCTCAACATAATGTATCTCACGGAACAACCAACAAAGCTAATCAAAAATTAATCCACTTTGTCGTATTGTGCTCAAAATAAGATTACGGAACCTTCACGGTAATACAAAACGATGGATCAATAAAGATCAATATCGTGGAATACACAAGGATTCATTCTTTTGCACAAGCATATACAATAAAAATAATCCTTGGATACAAAAGATTTTAACCTATCTTCCGTCAAAGATTGACAATATAGGCTTAACTTTTGCATATGTGAAAAGTCTATTCATTCTTAAACCAATAAACGAATACCGATCATGAACAACTTTACTTTTGACAAATATGGGACAACATAGTTCACGGACGTAAACACCAATATCCCATAAAAAATTACAATATAACAAATCATAAACATTAAATACTGCAAAAACATCATCCTCCAAATAGTTTTAGAATTTTAAACCAAAAAATCTAAAAACAAGAAGATGAAAATAATAGCTATGTGTAGTCACAATCATCGCTATTCAAAGCACTAGTTATTCTTCCAACTAAGCCAAAAAGAAGACTTCCTAGGCAACAAAACTAAAGCATGTATTACCATCTTCTTCCTCATCAGAGACACTTCATGATGCTTTAATTGTGTTCAATTCCTCCTCGAGCTTGGGAAACTTCGTTGCAACCAAAGACAATTGTTTTTGAACAAACTTCACTCTTGAATCCACCTTACGTACGCCTTTATGAATCTTAAGAAGAAGACTCACGGTAGTAGGGTCACTAAAATCAAGAGAAGCGATTCTTTGTCGCTTGCAAGCATTTTCCCTTATTCACCTAAAGGTACACGGACGAACCGTTTGGGGACCCCAAGAGAGTTGCCAATTGGATCACACCCATGATCACGGCAAATTTGACTAATTAAGCAAGGGAAGCCCAACATCTTGACGGGTGATGTCATCGAGATCATTTGAAATATAATGAAACCACAAATATCGAGACTTTAAATACCCGAATCAAGAAAATATACCAATTCCGCAAACTCGTGACTCCACCAAGAGTTTTCAATAGTAGAGGGACAAAGATTGGGAATACTAAGTTTTCCAAAAGCCATCAAAGCAATACTAAGTTCATTGGTGGGAAACTTTCCTTGACTCCAAACAACATTTTGCCCAAAGCCCGACCAAGATATCATCACAAGATGGGCGTTCATCACTTGGTTTAGGTATCCGTACATTCCCCAATGGAATATTAGTAATCCTTGAAATTAATTTTTTATCAACAAGAAACCTTTCTCTACCAATCATGGATTTGAATTCCATCTTGTTGTAATCAACATCATGAATATTGGCATAGAAAATCCTTGTAAGAGAATCAAATCCTTGACCAAGACCATCAAAGATATTTCCAAGCTTGAATTTTTTAAAGCATACCAAATCCTCTTCATGCCCACTAGAGAAAGCCAATTTCTTTTCTAGAATAAAACCTTTTGAAGCAATCTTGTAAAACACTCTAGCACAAGAATCATCCACAAACCTAATTCTAAGAGAGTTTTGATCACAAAGAGAATTCAAACTAGAGGACTTTGAGTTTTTAGAGCTCCTTTTTGTGCTTTTAGGATTCATCATGGGACTAGAAATATGAAAGGATCTATAGGAAATTACTTACTTGGATTAAATCTTGAACACCCTTTCTTTCAATTTCTCCAGTGAAGCTTCAATGGTGGAAACACACAAAACCCTAGGTTCACGTACGCGGACGGGTAAAGAAGAAGACTAGGGTGCGCGAACTTCTTCTTTATAAAGACCACACATGGGCTTGGACCTGTTTATGAACCGCGACCTATATAAGGAAGATAAGATTTTATTAGCCATTTGCACATTAAAGGTTATGCATTCCGTGACAACACACATGTGAACAACAACAGATGCAATAGAAAGCTAAAATTGATATTTAATCAATGAATAACAAAATTGTACATGACTCAAACCATTTCTTGCCCCATTTCAAGATATATACAGATGGGGAAGTGTCAGCCTTGTTACCAAGAGGCATAATGTGCAGAGGAATTCTCATGCGACATTTCTGGTTGATATGTGTGAACAGTCCATGTAGTCTAATCAAAGTAATGATGATAGTCAGGGCAGTTAGAGATTTCTATCCTTTGTTTGTTCTGGCTAGAAGAAGGATACTTCCGATTTCTGGGTTGCACAGTATCAACAGATTTAACACATACATACCCCTTTTCGGAATGATACTTAGACTTAACAGATTTAAGTTTTTCTAAGAATTTAAAAACGCCTTCGAACGCTTTAAATAGATCTTTATCAATTGATCCGTTACGATAGTATTCCTCAAAGAGATTAAGAGTTAATCTAGTGAGATTCCATATCTTTTGAGCGTGTCGAGCGTTTTCTCAGTCTTTCCTTCTTTTTAATTTTTCCTTCTGATTGATTCTTAACATCTAAATCTTCCATTTTAGATGAAACAAGATTATCATGAGAAAGTAGAGGTTTTAGCCATAATAATCTTTGAACAATCTTTAAGGATTTTTGGCGCGCGTTACAGATGCCAAGAGCAAGTTTTTCAAAGAAATTTCCCATCGGACAATTTTTAAGGAACGAACAAACACAAACTTATCAGGTTTAAGGTGTTTGCCTGCTATGATACCAATTGAAAAAGCGGGGGTCTAACAACACCACCCAATATTTCGCTTAGCAATCTGTATGGACTAACTCCGAAACACTTTCTAGAGAATCAACTAGACAGTCAGACTCAATATAGGTACAAGTATCTCAAGGAGTTAATATCTCTCTCTTGTTTTGATTTACTCAAGCTAATAGAAATCAGCGAGTCCATAATCAAACACAATGAATAACTTGGACGGTACCAAAGACCAAAGTCCAAGGATCAATCAATGATAATCAACAACCAAAGGTCGGATTATACAAACTGATGATCACAACGTACAACCTGTATTATTTCAATTATATATAAAATATAATGCGGAAATAGAAATAACACAGACACCGGAATTTTGTTAACGAGGAAACCGCAAATGCAGAAAAACCCCGGGACCTAGTCCAGATTGAATACACACTGTATTAAGCCGCTACAGACACTAGCCTACTCCAAGCTAACTTCGTACTGGACTATAGTTGAACCCCAATCAGTCTCCCACTGATCCAAGGTTTAGTTGTACTCCCTACGCCTCTGATCCCAGCAGGATACTGCGCACTTGATTCTCTTATTTGATCTCACCCACAACTAAGAGTTGTTACGACCCAAAATCGCAGGCTTTAACAATAAACAAATCTGTCTCACACATACAAGTCTATCAAACGATAAATGTGTCTCCCACAGAAAAACCCTAAAAGTTTTTGTTCCGTATTTTGATAATAATCAAGGTGAACAGGAACCAATTGATAATCCGGTCTTATATTCCCGAAGAACAGCCTAGATTAATCAATCACCTCACAACAATCTTAATCGTATGGTAGCGAAACAAGATGTTGCGGAATCACAAACAATGAGACGAAGATTTTTGTGATTACTTTTATATCTTGCCTATCGGAGAACTCTCACGATCTATAGTCAATCAATATGATTGTACTCGTACGATAGAAGATGCAAGATCAGATCACACAACTACGATAAAAGTAGTATCGGTCAGGCTTCACAATTCCAATGAAGTCTTTAAGTCGTTAACGTGGTTTTAGAAGAAGAAAACTAAAGGTTAAAGGAGAACCGACTCTAGAACGCAAACTAGTATCACACGTAAGGTGTGGGGATTAGTTTTGCAGAGTTGCTAGATGCCCCCTTATATAGTCTTTCAAATCAGGGTTTTGCCTTAGTTACAAAGCAATCAATATCCACCGTTAGATGAAAACCTAATTTAGATTCAAGCTAATATTTCTCAACCGTTAGATCGAAAACTTAGATTGTTATACACAATTGATTGTACGCTTTTAGGTTTGTTAACCGCACCCACACGTGTACATTGTTGGTTCAATAATAATTTACCAAAAGGTTAACCATATGAGCATTTCATACCAACCATGTTCTTCTTCACCATAACTAGTTCAAATGACTCAAGTGTACTAGTTAAGAGAGTTGTTCAATTGTAAGGAAATCGTATGTAACTACACAAGACACAATTGAAGCAAAGATGATTTCATTCACAAGAATCGGTTCATGAACTTTAATAGCCACGGTTTGCAAAAGCATTCCTTAGTCTTTTAAGATTAAGTTCAGAAATCATCTTTAGATATATAACCTCTCAAGTTCGTAGACTAGGTTCGCGGACTTAAGGCAACGGACAGAGTTTACAAACTCCAGCAGAAATTCTCGGGTTTGAGAACTTCGGCGGTTCGCGGACTTGGCTCACGCAAGTAGTTTGTCAACTCCAGCAGAAATTCTCGGGTTTGAGAACTTCGGCAGTTCGCGGACTTGGCACTTGCCATTCTTCCGGTTCTCTTGATCAACAAAGTTCGAGAACTTCGGTCCAAGGAATCCATTGGTTATGTAATTTAAACTCTCATTTCAATCATTGAAACATTCTTAGAGGACGTTATATAATTGTTACACCATTTCTCGTCAAAGAAATTTCCAAATGATTGAAACATTCATGACATTCGTCACTAGGTAAAGATAAACTTGGTCGAAGCGAAAAGCTTGCCAACACATATTTCGAGATATAGATAGGCGAGGTATACTCGGCTCAAAATACCAAATGTGTATAATCTAGTCTATATATATAGCATACGACTTTTGCCTCAAAGAGTATGAGATAGAATAAATAGACTTTTGAGTGACAGATAAGTTCAAGTCTCCACATACCTTTTTGTCGAGAAGTTCCACCGGTTCCTTGAATAGTCCTTCTACTTGTATGATGAATCGCCATGAAGTTATTGAGCTCAACTACACTTACTATCCTAGTCCGAGACTTAGCTATAAGAGACTAGTAATCAAGACTTATAGTGTTGATCATTAACATTGACAAACATGCTTGAGATAGCAACGCATGCGAGTTTGACCGAGCAGTGTTCTAACACACCCAACCAAGGTTCCCCCCAAAACAACAGATTAGCACCATTCCCCACAGGGCATCTTTCTCAGAATTGAACATCCACCACCATTAGCAGAAAAGAGCATTGTTACTAACATACACACACTGAGCATAACACTTGAAACCCCCACAGTTTTTCCTTTCTTTCTGATGTTGGATTTATCTTCCCCTGTAACTGTTCAAATTTCAGATTGCTCGAAACTTCAATTCCAAATTGTTAACAAATGTATCTGTATTCCATTCCATATACCAATAGTGAAAAGCTAGATCGCAGCTTTCCAGAGTCTCCGGACCCCCGAAGTTCTCCCACCATCATTTTTTGATGGCCCTCTTTTTCTCAGCAAGAGAAAACATGTTTATGAGGAATGGTTTTCCGACAACACTACAGTAAGATGTTTCAAAACCGATGTGTTCACAGGCATAAAATTGGACAATCTCAATTTGCCTATATTTATTCCTCAAATCAGTTGCAAGA